>NC_036866.1:1661282-1663468 GCF_002910315.2 Salvelinus sp. IW2-2015 | reverse complement strand
CAAAGGGTGGCTACTTTGAAGAATCTCAAATATAAAATATATTTTGATTTGTTTAACAATTTTTTGGTTACTACATGATTCCATATGTGTTATTTCATAGTTTTGATGTCTTCAATATTATTCTGCATTGTAGAAAATAGTAAAAATAAAGAAAAACCCTTGAATAAGAAGATGTGTCCAAACTTTTGACTGGTACTATACTTCTTGAACTGTTTATCTGAATATAGTGGGAATCCAGCGAACCTCTGGAAAGTAATCAAATCTCTGAAATAAAACTACACCTCCCCTTATTGCCTCAGCGGATTATGACTCTGGTCCCATAATAGACAAAATTGGTGCTTTTAATAATAATTTTACCTCAGCTGGCCATCTATTTGAAAGAATAGTTTCTGGAAACTTTTTTCACCTCTCTACATACTGTAGAGAATGATGCACTTCCATATACACATTCTCTATTTTTTGAATTCAACCATTTTATAACTATGATGTACTATAAGTGCCTTGCTAAAAATTCAATAAAACACATGGGCTGATTATCCTGATCCCTTCTTACTGCAGATTTAATGTTTAAAAAACATATGGATGATCTAGTTAAAAAGCTATGTATATTTTTTTATAGATCTAGCCTCTCCCCAAATAGCAGGAAGCAGATTGTACAGTCAACTTTCCTGTCAGTTCTTGACTATGGTGACACCATTTATCAGATTGCAGCAGCCACTACTCTTAAACCGTTGGATACCATCTACCATAGGGCCCTTCGCTTTATCACAGGTGACCGTTTTAATACTCACCACTGCATCCTGTATATAAAGGTTGGCTGGTCCTCATTAAAGTCCCGTAGATCACTTAATTATTCCCTTTGACTTTACAAAGCTCTACTACACAAGCTTCCGACTTACCTAACTTTACTGTTAAAATCTAAAAACATGAGATACCAAACCCATTCACAGGGTTGGTTAACTCTTGAGGTTCCTCGGGTCTCCATTAAAGTAGGTAAGTCCGCTTTTAGTTTTAAACTAACTCATTTCTGGAACTACAAAATACATTACAAATGGATGTTCTGGTGCCACTCGGGGATATTTAAAATATTGATTGGGGACCTTCTTACTCCTTCCTGCCTGTTCTTGACTATGGTGAAGAACGGAGGAATGTAACAGTTTTTCTTTAATATTTGGGTTGTGCTGTATTTTACTGGTGTTATGTTATATTCAATGCTTGATTTTGTCTATAAAATTGTATATGCAGGGCTCCTTTGTGAAAGACCCTTGTCTCAATGGTGACTCCCTGCTTAAATAAAGTTAAAATAGAAAAAAGAAGAATAGAGAGAAATGAGAAATCCCTAAGAAACTGTTTAATGTCAGTAGAATCTATGCACTGCGGGGCTAATCTAGTACTCTTAACACATTATGCCGTTAACTACCAAGACATAGCAAAGGTCACTGGACTGAAATATGAAAGGATTCTGCCTCTGAAGCCAATACTTTAGCCGTTCAACAAGCCACGCCAGAAACCTTTCTGAGACTGATCTAATGGGGAAAGATATTGAGCTTACTGTAAGTAATTGCAGATTAGTTGTTAACTAATGTGGGCGCAACCCCCCCTCAAAAGTAATTACCTTGCACGGTAGGTAAAAGAACGAATAAAAATGGGTTAAGCGCTACATTCATGTGTGCATAAATTACATTTCATTAAAATCAGACAATTTACTCAAGTCTGTTCTTTTTTTTATCTGTTCATACATACAAGGATAAACCATGTGATAATTAATCACAAAACAACAATATCAGCATGCATGTAAATTGGTCTTTAATAGATAATTGAAAGATACATATGTTGATTTGGGAATAAGTATTAATTCCTGTGGCACAACCTGAAATAAGCAGAGAAACAGTAACTAATGGGAAATAAGGAAATTAATAAGTAGTTCATTTAAAATAAGTGGGAAGTTTAAGGCTGAGAGGGTTAATGACTTTATAAACAAAATGTCATGATCAAAACCCACCATGAGCAAAAGAGTTTAACTCTGCTGTGTGTGTGTATGTGTGTGTGTGTGTGTGTGTGTGTGTGTGTGTGTGTGTGTGTGTGTGTGTGGTGGTGTGTGTGTGTGTGTGTGTGTGTGTGTGTGTGTGTGTGGTTGTGTGTGTGTGTGTGTGTGTGTGTGTGTGGTGTGTGTGGGTTGGGTGTGT
>NC_036866.1:1648966-1660183 GCF_002910315.2 Salvelinus sp. IW2-2015 | reverse complement strand
AACAGACATACTACATATATACACACACAATGACAATAACACAACCACACACCACACACACACACACACACACACACCACACACACACACACACACACACACACACACACACACACACACACACACACACACACACACACCACACACACACACAACACACACAACACACACCACACACAACAACCACACACACACACACACACACATCAGCCCCAACCTCAACATTGTGTTCCATCTATTTAGTTAAGTAATGGAGTGATATTATTTGGAGTGGCCTTATCCTTCCATCTTGGGCAGCTCCACGCCCATAAATTACGCTGCGGTAGTTGCCAGCTCCATAGGCTATTCTGCGGTAAAAAAAAAACGTGCATATTTATTACCCCAATACCCAGAGAGCCTGTGACCTCCGTCCGCATCACGACTACCATGATGGGCTCTTATTTGGATGGAGGAAGTCAATTAATTCATAAATACTTAAGCACCTTTACTGTGTGTGTTGTGTGTGTACACTCGCCTACGTATTTATTTAGACAGTGAAGCTAAAACTGGCATTTTGGATTTGAGGCGACAGTACATAATGTCACCTTTTGTTTTTGAGGCTATTTTCATACATATCTGTTTAACCGTTTAGAAATGAAAACACTTTATTTAACTAGTCCCCCTATTTGAAGGTGTCATAAGTATTTGGACAAATTCACTTATAGTGTATTCAATTTAGTCGAAAGTTTAGTATTTGGTCCCTTATTCCTAGCATGCAATGACTACATTAAGCTTGTGATGTAGAAACTTGGATGCATTTGCAGTTTGTTTTGGTTGTGTTTTGGATTATTTTGTACTCAATAGAAATGAATGGTAAATAATGTACTGTGTCATTTTGAAGTCGCATTTACTGAACACTTCATACTGTGTATGATAATGTCCTCAAGTAAAAAATGACTTTCTGTCGCCTCGTATAAAACATTTGATTTCAAATCCCAAAATGCTGGAGTATAGAGCCAAATTAAAAGTTTAATGTCCAAATAAACATTTAGGGGAGTGTATGTACAGTATGTATAGTAGGTAACTGCCAAAATAAAGGTAAAACTAACATGGTGTCTAATAGGTCGTTGGGCCAACACGAGCCAGAACAGCTTCAATGCACCTTGGCTTAGATTCTACAAATGTCTTGAAATCTATTGGAGGGATGCAACACCATTCTGTCATGAGAAATTCCATAATTTGGTGTTTTGTTGATTTGTGATGGAAAACGCTGTCTCAGGCATCGCTCCAGAATCTACCATACGTTTTCAACTGGGTTGTGATCTGGTGACTCAAACGGCCATGTCATATAGTTTTCATGCTCATCAAAGCATTCAGTGACTACCCGTGCCCTGTGGATGGGGGCATCGTCATCCTATGTGGGCATAGCCATGGTAGCCAAAAGAATGGCCTGCCCAGCTTTTTTATACATGACCCTAAGATGGGATCTTAATTTCTTAATTAACTCAGGAACCACACCTTTCAATATATTTTCTATCCCTCCTTTACTCATGTTTCCATTATTTTGACCCTTATGTATGTATGTATGTGTGTGTGTGTGTATGTATGTGTGTGTGTGTATGTGTGTGTGTGTGTGTGCACAAGTGTTTCAGTGAGTGTGTGTCTGTGCGAGCGCTTATGTGTGTGCCAGGGTATAAATGAGCAGAGCGGGCCATTGTTTCTGTTCAGGGCCCCCCGGAGCAATCAGTACGTCAGCGAGGGTGGATCCCAGCTAATTTCCCCCCTCCCTCCCTCCCTCCCTCATCCCTCCTCTCCCAAGATGGATGCTTTGGGTAAAAACAAGGCTAATCAATATACTTCCTCACTCACCTCTATCCCCAGACACGATCAGCCATTTGTCATTGGAGCCCTTTTATTAGACATCACCATCTTGTTAACATGGTATCCCCCCCCTCCAGCCCCTTGCCCACCCACCCCACCCCAGTTCCCACAGCAGCCGCCCCCTGTCAGAATTACCTAAAACAAAACGAAGTCTGTAATTTGCCTCGTTTGATTTCTCCAGGGTCCAATGGCAACTGGCACCTTTTCTTAATGAATTAAGCAGCGCCATGCAGGTTGGAGGAGGACAGGAGTGTGTCAGGCATAGAAATATAATGAATAGAACGGGTTTGGACGCTTTAACCCTGGCAATTTGACTGGTAAACTCATTCTATTTCTATGGTATCTGAAGCGGAGTGATACGCACCAGCTGAGGTGCTTACCTGAAGTTACCTAACAGAGGAACTACTTTTTGTTTTTACTTTTTTCTGACGTCATGTATTTTATGTATGAGATGAGATGTAATTCTGCATATGAAGAAATAGTAATAAGATATTTAGATTTTATGATAAAATAATTTGTTATTTGTCATTTTTAGGTGAAGTTTGTATTTGAAAGCCAGATATTGACCAGGCTGCAACTTAGAAATGATGTGGCAAAAGAAAATGACCTCACACTAGTTATCACTTAATTGGTACTAAGTAGTTAGGAATGGTCTTAATTGGTACTAAGTAGTTAGGAATGGTCTTAATTGGTACTAAGTAGTTAAGAATGGTCTTAATTGGTACTAAGTAGTTAGGAATGGTCTTAATTGGTACTTAGTAGTTAGGATTGGCCTTAATTGGTACTAACATTTACATTTACATTTTAGTCATTTAGCAGACGCTCTTATCCAGAGCGACTTACAGTAGAGTGCATACATTTTATTACATTTTTTACATACTGAGACAAGGATATCCCTACCGGCCAAACCCTCCCTACCGGCCAAACCCTCCCTAACCCGGACGACGCTATGCCAATTGTGCGTCGCCCCACGGATCTCCCGGTTGCGGCCGGCTGCGACAGAGCCTGGGCGCGAACCCAGCCCAGCCTGGGCGCGAACCCAGAGACTCTGGTGGCGCAGCTAGCACTGCGATGCAGTGCCCTAGACCACTGCGCCACCCGGGAGATCTAAGTAGTTAGGAATGATCTTAATTGGTACTAAGTAGTTAGGATTGACCTTAATTGGTACTAAGTAATTAGGATTGACCTTAATTGGTACTAAGTAGTTAACTGACTTGCCTAGTTAAATAAAGGTAAAATAAAAATTGGTACTTAGTAGTTATGATTGGCCTTAATTGTTACTAATTAGTTAGGATTGACCTTAATTTGTGCAAAGTAGTTAGGATTGGTCTTAATTGGTACTGAGTAGATAGGATTGACCTTAATTGGTACAAAGTAGTTAGGTATGGTCTTAATTGGTACTTAGTAGTTAGGATTGACCTTAATTGGTACAAAGTAGTTAGGATTGGTCTTAATTGGTACTTAGTAGTTAGGATTGCCCTTAACTGGTACTAGTAGTTAGGAGTTGACCTTAATTGTACAAAGAGTTAGAGTGTCTAATTGGTACTTAGTAGTTAGGATTGGTCTAATTGGTACTTAGTAGTTAGGATTGACCTTAATGGTACAAGTAGTTAGGATTGGCTTAAATGGTACTTAGTAGTTAGGATTGACCTTAATTGGTACTAATTAGTTAGGATTGGACATTAATTTGTACTTAGTAGTTAGGATTGACCTTAATTGTACAAAGTATTAGGATTGGTCTTAATTGGTACTGAGTAGATAGGATTGACCTTAATTGGTACAAAGTAATTAGGTATGGTCTTAATTGGTACTAGTAGTTAGGGTTGACCTTAATTGGTACAAAGTAGTTAGGATTGTCTTAATTGGTACTAGTAGTTAGGAATCTTAATTGGTACTGAGTGATAGGATTGACCTTAAGTGTACTAAGTAGTTAGGATTGGTCTTAATTGTACTTAGTAGTGTAGAGTGACCTTAATTGGTACTTAGTAGTTAGGATTGACCTTAATTGGTACAAAGTAGTTAGGGTTTGGCCTTAATTGGTACTTAGTAGTTGAGAATGGTCTTAATTGTACTTAGTATTAGGGTTGACCTTAATTGGTACCAAAGGAGTTAGGATGGTCTTAATGTACTTAGTAGTTAGGATTGGTCTTAATTGACTTAGTAGTTAGGACTTGGTCTAATGGACTATAGTATTAGGATTGGTCTAATTGGTACTAATTAGTTAGGATTGACCTTAATTGTACGTAGTAGTTAGGATTGACCTTAATTGGTACAAAGTAGTTAGGCTGGTCTTAATTGATACTAATTAGTTAGGATTGACCTTAATTGTACTAGTAGTTAGGATGTACCTTAATTGTACAAGTAGTTAGTATGGTCTTAGATTACGATGAATGGATTGGTCTTAATTGTACTGAGTAGTTAGGATTGGTCTTAATTGGTACTGAGTAGATAGGATGGTCTTAATTGGTACAAAGTAGTTAGGATTGGTCTTAATTGGTACTGAGTGTTAGGATTGGTCTTAATTGGACTGAGTATTTAGGATTGGTCTAATTGGTACTGAGTAGTTAGGATTGTCTTAATGGTACTGAGTAGTAGGATTGGTCTTAAATTGGATCTTGAGTAGTAGGATTGGTTTAATTGGTATGGAGTAGTTAGGATGGTCTTAATTGGTACTGAGTAGTTAGGATTGGTCTTAATTGGTACTGAGTAGTTAGGATTGGTCTTAATTGGTACTGAGTAGATAGGAATGATCTTGCAGGTGAGGTCAGGTGTAGACCTTACAGTGAAATAGTTACTTACGAGCCCCTAACCAACAATGCATGTAAAAAAATACAAAATAAAATAAAAGTAACAAGTAATTAAAGAGCAGCAGGAAAATAACAGTAGCTAGACTGTATACAGGGGGGTACCGGTACAGAGTCAATGTGAGGGGGCACCGGTTAGTTGAGGTAATATGTACATGTAGGTAGAGTTATTAAAGTGACTATGTATAGACGATAACAACAGAGAGTAGCAGCGCTGTAAAATAGGGAGGGGGGGCACAATGCAAATAGTTTGGGTAGCCATTTGATAAGATGTTCAGGAGTCTTATGGCTTGGGGGTAGAAGCTGTTTAGAAGCCTCTTGGACCTAGACCTGGCGCTCCGGTACCGCTTGCAGTGCGGTAGCAGAGAGAACAGTCTATGACTAGGGTGGCTGGAGTCTTTGACAATTTTTTGGGCCTTCCTCTGACACCACCTGGATGGCAGGACGCTAGAGGTCCTGGATGGCAGAAGCTTGAACCTAGTGATGTACTGGGCCATACACACTACCCTCTGTAGTACCTTGCGGTCGGAGGCCGAGCAGTTGCCGTACCAGGCAGTGATGCAACCAGTCAGGATGCTCGTTCCTCTTTTTCCTGAAGTCCACAATCATCTCCTTTGTCTTGATTACGTTGAGAGAGAGATTGTTGTCCTGGCACCACACGGCCATGTCTCTGATCTCCTCCCTATAGGCTGTCTAGTTGTTGTCGGTGATCAGGCCTACCACTGTTGTGTCATCGGCAAACTTAATGATGGTGTTAGAGTCGCGCCTGGGTGAACAGGGAGTACAGGAGGAGACTGGGTGAACAGGGAGTACAGGAGGAGACTGAGCACGCACCTCTGAGGGGCCCCCGTGTTGAGGATCATCTTGGCAGATGTGTCGTTACCTCCCCTTACCACCTGGGGGTGGCCCGTCAGGAAGTACAGGATCCAGTTGCAGAGAGAGGTGTTTAGTTCCAAGGTCCTTAGCTTATTGATGAGTTTTGAGGGCACTATGGTGTTGAATGCTGAGCTGTAGTCAATGAATAGCATTCTCACATAGGTGTTCCTTTTGTCCAGGTGGGAAAGGGCAGTGTGGAGTGCAATACAGATTGCGTCAATTGTGGATCTGTTGGGGCGGTATGCAAATTGGAGTGGGTCTAGGGTTTCTGGGATAATGGTGTTGATGTGAGCCATGACCAGCCTTTCAAAGTACTTCATGGCTACAAATGTGAGTGCTACGTGTCGGTAGTCATTTAGGCAGGTTACCTTAGCGTTCTTGGGCACAGGGACTATGGTGGTCTGCTTGAAACATGCTGGTATTACAGACGCGGACAGGGAGAGGTTGAAAATGTCAGTGAAAACACTTGCCAATTGGTCAGCGCATGCTCGCAGTACACGTCCTAATAATCCGTCTGGCCCTGCAACCTTGTGAATGTTGACCTGTTTAAAGGTCTTACTCACATAGGCTGCGGAGAGCGTGATCACACAGTCTTCCAGTACAGCTGGTGCTCTCATGCATGTTTCAGTGTTATTTGCCTCAAAACGAGCATAGAAGTAGTTTAGCATGTCTGGTAGGCTCGTGTCACTGGGCAGCTCTCAGTTGTGCTTCCATTTGTAGTCTGTAATGGTTTGCAAGCCCTGCCACATCCGACGAGCGTTAGAGCCGGTGTAGTACGATTCAATCTTAATCCTGTATTGACTCTTTGCCTGTTTGATGGTTCGTCGGAGGGCATAGCGAGATTTCTTATAAGCTTCCGGGTTAGAGTCCCGCTCCTTGAAGTGGCAGCCAGCTCTAGCCTTTATCTCAGTGCAGATGTTGCCTGTAATCCATGGCTTCTGGTTGGGGTATGTACGTACAGTCGATGTCGGGATGACGTCATCAACGCACTTATTGATGAAACCAGTGACTGATGTGTTGTACTCTTCAACGCCATCTGAGGAATCCCAGAACATATTCCAGTCTGTGCTGTCAAAACAGTCCTGTAGCTTAGCATCTGCTTCATCTGACCACTTTTTTATTTATCAAGTCACTGGTGCTTCCTGCTTTAATTTCTGCTTGTAAGCAGTAATCAGGAGGATATAATTATGGTCAGATTTGCCCAATAGAGGGTGAGGGAGAGCTTTGTATGTGTCTCTGTGTGTGGAGTAAAGGTGGTCCAGAGTTGTTTTCCCCTCTGGTTGCACATTTAACATGCTGATAGGAATTTGGTAAAACAGATTTTAGTTTCTCTGCATTAATAATGTCCCTGGCTACTAGGAGCACCGCCTCTGGGTGAGTATTCCTGTTTGATTATGGCGGAATACAGCTCATTCAGTGTGGTCTTAGTGCCAGCATCAATCTGTGGTGATATGTAGACGATACCAAAAATACAGATGAAAACTCTCTAGGTAGATAGTGTGGTCTACAGCTTATCACGAGATACTCTACCTCAGGCGAGCAAAAGCTCGAGACTTCCTTAGATATCGTGCACCAGCTGTTATTTACAAAAATACATAGTCCGCCGCCCCTTGTCTTACCAGACACCGCTGTTCTGTCCTGCCGATACAGCGTATAACCAGACAGCTGTATGTTGAATATGTTGTCGTTCAGCCACGACTTCGTGAAGCATAAGAAGCTACGTGAAACTCACACGTACAAACCTTCAGACCTTAATAAACCCCCCAAAGATCATTGAGGGCAAGAGAAATGTAAGGTACACCAGTCAACTGACCCACACTGGTGAGAAGAAAGCTGAGTGTGTTGTAACCCTGAGAGGAACCAATTACCTTAGCTTTGACAAGGAGCGTGACACCCGTGACAGAGGTGACACGGGTTGAGCTCAGTTAACAAGTTGAAAGGGCCTTTCTGTGATGCTTCGGGGTGAAGTTTCCCCTAAGTACAGATCTAGGATCAGCTTCCTCTCCCCCAATCCTAACCGTAGACATTAGTGGTAGAAATGAAAAACTGACCAAAGATCAGCATGTATGGGCCACTTCCCCTTACAACTCCTTTGATTCCCCTGTCCCTAGAGGGAAGGCTGTGATTGGGTATAGGGGGTGTGTATGGGTAGTCCTATCCCCTGAGGGGAGAGGTTGATAGGTTGACAGTGTCAGCTGACACCACTGTTTGTCCTCGGATGATACAGCTTCCAAATTAGATGGAGGCCTTTGATGAAGGGCTAATTTGTCACCCGCTGTCTTGGCTTAATGATGGTTGATGGTGCCACCGGTGACTAGGCCTGGGACAGCCGTCAAAGGGACAAGGTGTGTGTGTGTGTCTCTCTGTGTGTGTTTTAAATAGTAACTTTCTGTCCCCTTTCAACAAAGGATGAACTATACAGATGTTTATGATGTGTTAACCCGTACAATAGAACAACACATCCATTACTGTCTCAGTTGTTCTAATCCAAGTTAAAAAGCTCACATGGAATTTCACTAGGGAAAAAAACAAAATATATTTTCTACAGAAAGACTAATGATTTGCCACACCAGAGACCCCCTTTCAACATACAATTGTTTCAAGGTCTGAATGCCAAGGTCATTTTTCACTATCCTTCTCTAGGTGGACCTTATTGGAAAAACAGTCAGAGGACAAGAAACAATCGCATAAACCCCATCACACTCTCCATGTCCAACAATAACACTTCAGCAGTCTTTTAAGTAGTAAACAGCATCCTCGGGAACGCGGGCCTAGAGACAAGTGTCGCTCCGGAAACCAATACATTGTCAGAGACTCACACAAAAAAAAGCTAAACAAACGCTATGGAATGGGAAAAAGCCAAAGCCTCCACCCTTTGAAAATCCCACAGATGAAACTATGTGTTATAAATAAAGGCCAGAGGTTCCTTCCTTCCTGGACCTGTCATCCAGGGGGAAAACTCACTCCAAGCCCGACTCTTACATTCCCAAACACCCGTTCTGCTATCAAACTGCTGATTTTCAAACATGCGATGGCTGGACTCACGCGATGGCGTCCATTTTACGGGCTCCTGACCAATTGTGATTTTTTTTGTGTATTTTTTGGCGCTGATCGTAATTGTTTTGTGCTTAATGTTTCCGAAACGAGCTTATGATCGAAAAATGCTACTGGACAACAGAACAGCTATCCCATCTATTTGGACGAGGACTTCCACTTCAATGAGTCGCAGGCGAAAGTAATTGAATATCCTGGACCAGGCCCTAATCCCTGACACTTGAAGGAGGCGAAGACGGCTCTATATAGGCCGGCGCCCGTGCACCCTGATGAGACTACGGCGGTGAATTAATAAATCGTCACTACCCTCTGTTCTATTGGCAGATGTTCTCCGTTTGAGACTATCTTATCAACGGGACATTAAGAACTGTAATATATTATGCTTCTCGGAGTCATGGCTGAACAAGGACATGGATAAAATACATCTAGCTGGTTTTTCTACGCATTAGCAGGAAAGAACGGTAAGATCAGGGGGGGGGGGCGTGTGTCTCTTTATTAACAGCAGCTGTTGCGCAATCTCTAATATCAAGGGAGTCTCTAGGTTCTGCTCGCCCGAGTTGGAATACCTCATGATAAGCTGTAGACCATACTATTTACCAAGAGAGTATTTTTCGTAGCTGTCTATTTACCATCACACACCAATGCTGGCACAAAGACCTCACCCTACTAGCTGTATAGTGCCATAAGCAAACAAGAAAATGCTTATCTAGAGGCGGCGCTCCGAGTGTCCGGTGAATTTAATGCAGGAAAACTGAAATAAATTTTACCTAATTTCTACCAGCTTGTCACCTGTGCAAATAGAGGGATAAAAACTCTATATCACCTTTACTCCACACACAGCGATGCATATAAAGCTCTCCCCCACCCTCCATTTGGCAAACAGACCATAATTCTATCATACTGATTCCGGCTGACAAGAAAAATCTCAAACAGGAAGTACCAGTGATGCACTCAATTCAGATGTGGTCAGATTAAGAGGATTCTAAGCTACAGGACTGTTTCGCTAGCACAGACTGGAATATGTTACCACATCAGTCACCATCTTCATTATTAAGTACATTGACGATGTTGTCTCCACAGTGATCATACGTACATATCCCAACCAGAAGCCATGGATTATAGGCAACATTTGCAATGAGCTAAAGGCTAGAGCAGCTCGCAGGGAGCAGGACACTAATCCGGACGGTTATAAGAAATCCCGCTACGCCCTCCAACAAACCATCAAACAGGCAAAGTATCAATGCAGGACTATGTTTGAATCCTCCTACACCGGATCGGACACTCGTCGGATGTGGCAGGGCTTGAAAACTATCACGGATTACAAAAAGAAACCCAGCTGAGAGCTGCCAAGTGATGCAAGCCCACCAAAAAAGCGAAATGCCTTCTATGCTTGCTTCGAGGCAAGCAACACTGAACCATGCGTCAGAGCAACAGCTGTTCTGCATGCCTGTGTGATCATGCTCTTCGTAGACAATGTGCGTAAGACCTTAAAACAGGTTAATATTTCAGGGCCAGATGGATTACTAGGATGCGTACTCAGAGCATGTGCTGACCAGCTGGCAAGTGTATTTACTGACATTTTCAACCTCTGGCCCCGTCTGTATTTCTTACATGTTTCAAGCAAACCACCATAGTCCCTGTTCCAACGAATGCCAAATGAACCTGCCTAAATGACTACTAGACTACTAGAAACCTATTGCGATTGTGAGGGGACTACAAACCTAGTTATGGTGAGGGGACTAGAAACCTAGATATGGTGAGGGGACTAGAAACCTAGATATGGTGAGGGGACTAGAAACCTAGATATGGTGAGGGGACTAAAGAAACCTAGATATGGTGAGGGGGACTAAAAACCTAGATATGGTGAGGGGACTAGAAACTAGTATGGTGAGGGGACTATAAACCTAGTGCTATGGTGAGGGGACTAGAAACCTAGTTATGGTGAGTGGACTGAAACCTAGTTATGGTGAGGGGACTATAAACCTAGTTATGGTGAAGTGGACTAGAAAACTAGTTATGGTGAGGGACTATAAACCTAGTTATGGTGAGGGACTAGAAACCTAGATATGGTGAGGGACTAAAAACCTAGTTATGGTGAGGGGACTAAAAACCTAGATATGGTGAGGGACTAGAAACTAGCTATGGTGAGGGGACTATAAACCTAGTTATGGTGAGGGGACTAAAAACCTAGATATGGTGAGTGGACTAGAAACCTAGTGCTATGGTGAGTGGACTAGAAACCTAGTTATGGTGAGAGTCTAGAAACTAGATATGGTGAGGGACAAGAAACCTAGTCTAAGGTGAAGGGACAATAAACCTAGATATGGTGAGGGGACTAGAAACACTAGATATGTGAGGGGAATACAAACCTAGTGCTATGGTGAGGGAAACTATTACACTAGATATGGTGCGGGGACTATGAACCTAGTTATGGTGAAGTCTAGAACCTAGATATGGTGATGGACAAGACCTAGTGCTTATGGTGAGGGGACTATAAACCTAGTTATGGTGAGGGGACTAGAAACCTAGTTTAGGTGAGGGGACTAAAACACCTAGATATGGTGAGGGGACTAAAACCTAGTTATGGTGAGGGGACTAACACACTGTTATGGTGAGGGGACTA
>NC_036866.1:1636909-1644543 GCF_002910315.2 Salvelinus sp. IW2-2015 | reverse complement strand
TGATACCTCAATCCATAACCTCATCCCCACCTCATCCATTCCTTATCCATACCTCATCCACACCTCACCATACCTCATCCATACCTCATCCACACCTCACCATACCTCATCCGTTACCTCCACCATACCTCATCCGTACCTCACCCTACCTCATCCACACCTCACCCTACCTCATCCACACCTCATCCCCACCTCATCCGTACCTCATCCACACCTCATCCACACCTCCACACACGATCCACACCTCACACACAGATGCTTCCACCCCACACACACACACACACACACACACACACACACACACACACCACACACACACACACACACACACACACACACACACACACACACACACACACACACACACACACACACACACACACACACACACACACACACACACACACACACCACGCACACACACACACACACACACACACACACACACACACACTCCCTTAATTTTTCCTCTGCTTCTCTACGAGTGCAAACATATTATCTAAACTACAGGATCATAAATTAAATGCAACCTAGGCTGCGGTCCAAACACTTAAAAGACACACCCTCGTCCACTTACCCTCGCCCTATGCCCTTGTGGGAATCCCTGTCGCCATCTTGGAGGGTGGTCCAAATTATTAGCCAAGCAAGGGAAGTTTGCAACGTAAGGACCTCAGCCCTCTTTTTTTGTCGGCTTTGTGAGTGTATAATTATGTTCACTCCGGGGCCTGAAGCTCCCCATATTTCAATTCCTGATGATTGTACATACGCTAAGAAAAGTCTGCGAAAACTTAAAAACAACATCAATGGAGAAATCAACATACAAGTGTAAGTAAAAACAAATGCAAATAAGTTATAAATTGTGCTACTAATGCACATGACGGCACAAACACGTCTCGTAAAAAGTAAATTTGTTTTTGTTTGGTTATCTTTTGGACATTGTAGAAATAGAACATTTTCCTCCTTCAGAAGTTCCAGCTAGGCAGGCTAACGTTAGTTAGCAAGTTAATTTGCTAGCTATCACACAGTAGGCGTATATTAATAATAATATATTTAATATAAGTAGACATGCAATCATTATTGACTGTAGCGCATATAAAGCACCCACAAGTTACCGGTGGCTGAAAACCCAATTATCACGGGTTAAACGAGTGACGAATTTCCGGCCAAGGGTGGTCCATTTAAAAATCATTCCTGCCTCCCTGGCCCCTTGCCCTGCAAGTGTATACTCGTCACACGTCATAATACATTATCAGAAGTGTTCACTTAATTTGAGGGATGAGGGGATAGAGTGTGTCTTTGGACTGCAGCCCTGTACACAGACTGGGTCCCACACTGACCCTCAGCAGCAGGGTCTTTAATGACATCCACCATTATGGGTCTGACAGGGCATCCCAATCTGAGCAGTTTCCACTAAGAGTGGGGCTTTTGCTGCACATCTGCTGAGCTGGTACAGCGTGTGGATCAAGGGGACAGAGCTGCTGATCAGACACAGAATGGACCCTGGACCCTTTTTCTTTTATCAATTCATTTTACCTTTTCATTCCGTCAAATCGTATTTCATCGTTTTCTGCTAGATCTAAGTAAAATGGTGGCCTGAATCAATCAGAAGTTTTTATTTTCTATCCGCGAGCTCGGAAGTTATATTCATACAATAGAAATACAGTATATTCAGAGACATTGTATTTTACACTGCTGTTTTAGCTGGTTGACTTGGTATTTACAGATATATTATTTTAATTATTATTTGTATTTTCTTGAACTTCATAGAATTCCACCAGTTGGGAATTACCTGATGGTACATCATTGCTTTTGTTTTAACGAATCCTAAAGAAATATGAAATTATTAACATGATAACGTGTTTAAAAAAGACGAGGCAGAATGTAAAGCAGTTGTAAATATATTTTTTATTTTATCATTTCTTAACAATGCTCAATCATTTAATTCACTCTAGACTGTTCATTGTGTATTTGTATTAGAAACCCACCTAGTCACTGATAAAAATAATTTATTTGTAAAAAAAATTATCTGTGTTTTTTCTGGCATACATATTATATATACTGTATATATATATATATTTTTTTACAAATAAGTCCTTTTTATCTGCGACTGGTACTGGGTGTGACTGGGTGTGTTCCTAACACAAATACAAATACACACAAATAACAAATAACAAAAGGGAGGAGTCTAGAGTCAGAGGGATAGATGCTACCCAGGGGTAACGGTCTTTACTAKAGATCAGGAAATGACTAATAAATCATATTTCACTACACAGGAAGGAGTCACAACGAGCCACAGCAGAGATGAGCTCATCTGCAAAATACTTCTTATTTACGTCAATTATTAACATGTCTTTATTCAATATTTTATTATGTCAAATGTATTATTTTATTACTTGTTAAACATAATTTGACGCAATAAAATAATTTATAAAATGTTATTACATCATTTGATTGTGATGTAAAGTGAGACAGTTTATGAAACAATCTAAGGGTATCAATTATTTAATTGACGGAAATCATATAGACTTTAAAATTAAGCTATGTCTTTGCCCCTGTTGTTCTGTTTGTATGCAGCCTTTGGCATTAAGTCTCTTTGAAGCACTTTACAATAAGGTAACCTTTATAAACAGTTCATATGTAATTTTCTCTTACTATGTACCTAGCCTCCTGATTGAGTTTGGTTACAGCTACACAGGTCGACTTCATATTTGGAGGGAATAATAACATTTGACTAGAAAGCTCTTTTATAGCTTCCTGCCAGAGCAACTATTAAAGAACAATGTATTGTCTGGGTCAGACAGAATGTGCAAGGAAGTGAATAGTAATCAAGTGAGAAAGAAAAAGCACTTCGTGAGAAACACGTAAATAATGGCCAGGAAATTAAGATCAAAGTGCCGTGCCGGGCAGGTCAGTTTGTTTTCATACTCGCCAGCCGCAATAAAACACGCAAGCTGGCTTCAGAGGATTTTGTCGACGCGAGGAAGTGCTGAAAGCGGTAACGTCGCATCCTGAGGATCCCGTGCTACTATCCCCATGTTGTTTGTGGGAAAGAGAGGCAAAACCTGGGTTCAAAATACAGTTTGAAATAATTTCAAACATTTTACTGTGCTTGATTTAGCTTGCCTGGATTATGGACCAATAAAACAAGTCCCAAAACTGTAAACCCCACCCACCTGGCACTCCAGGCAGGCTAAAGCAAACACTCAAAGTATTTGAAAGATTTCAAGTACTATTTGAACCCTGGTATGGTGTGAGAGAGAAAGGCGCTAGGAGCAGGGTTGAGGGGAGGAAGGTGGGCAGAACTAACTCAGTGTTTACCAGGAAAAGGGACAGGGCTTCACAGAACTCCACTTCAGAGACCGTGCCATCTTGTTAAACACATAATGTGTGTGTTTATTGGGGACCCCTTTCCCCCCTCTTGTTGCCCTCACACACAATGGAGACCATAAGAAGTAACAGTGTTTTTTTGCGTGACTTGGTGTGAGAATGACGTAAGATGTCTACGGGTGGAGTCAGAACAGAATCAGACAGACAGACAAACAGAGACAAGCAGACAGAGAGAGACACTCTACATGAACCAACTGCCACTATCCTTGGCTGAGTTTAACACCCTTTGAGGTAGTTTCACATATGGGGGGGACGGGCCACTTTTTTATAAAAGCTGCGTTAAATCCTTGTTACCCTTTCCCCTTAGGCCAGTTGAATTAGCTAATATGCTTCTGTGTTTGATTTAGCCATTATGCTAACGAGGAAAACATTTGTCCTTTCCACCTCGTTACTTAGCTGCCCCTCCCTCAGGTGCTAGCGCTAATTTTATACTCTCCATTAGATTTCATTCATCACTCAAATATTAAGGGTTGGTGGTGGACTGTTTTACACACCTCCATGTTCTCTCTCTCCTGCTCATTAATGAAATAGGACTCACCTATGAGCCTCTTGTCTGTTTACTTTCATAGTAGCCATGGCATATTGTTGGATGATACAGATCATAGTAACCATGGGTTATTGTTGGATGATACAGGCATATAAACCATGGGTTATTGTTGATGATACAGATCATAGTAACCATGGGTTATTGTTGGAGTATACAGATCATAGTAACCATGGGTTATTGTTGATGATACAGAGTCATAGTAACCATTAGTTATTGTTGGATGACACAGATCATAGTAACCATGGGTTATTGTTGGATGACACAGATCATAGTAACCAGGGTATTGTTGGATGACACAGATCATAGTAAACCATTAGTTATTGTTGGATGACACAGATCATAGTAACCATTAGTTATTTTGGATGACACAGATCAAAGTAACCATGGTTATTTTTGGATGACACAGATCAAAGTAACCATGGGTTATTTTGGATGACACAGATCAAAGTAACCATGGGTTTATTGTTGGATGACACAGATCATAGTAACCATGGGTTATTGTTGGATGAACAGATCATAGTAACCATGGGTTATTGTTGGATGATACAGATCATAGTAACCATGGGTTATGGTGGATGAACAGATCATAGTAACCATGGGTTATTGTTGGATGACACAGAGTCATAGTAACCATGGGTTATTGTTGGATGATACAGATCATAGTAACCATGGGTTATTGTTGGATTGATACAGGTTCATGAGTAACCATGGGTTATTGTTGGATGACACAGATCAAAGTAACCATGGGTTATTGCTGGATGATACAGATCATAGTAACCATGGGTTATTGTTGGATGACACAGATCATAGTAACCATGGGTGATTTTTGGATGACACAGATCATAGTAACCATGGGTTATTTTTGGATGACACAGATCAAAGTAACAATACCAGGTAATTGTTGGATGACACAGAGCATAGTAACCATGGATTATTGTTGGATGACACAGATCATAGTTTTGCCAGCCTACAAGGTTGTTGTCCTGGCACCACACTGCCAGGTCTCTGACCTCCTTCTGTAGGCTGTCTCATCGTTGTTGGTGGTCAGGCAAACCATTGGGGTGTTGTCGGCAACCTTAACGATGGTGTTGGAGTCATGCGCGGCCACGCAGTCGTGGGTGAACAGATTGTACAGCAGGGGACTAAGTACACACCCCTGAGGAGCCCCCGTGTTGTTGGGTCAACATGGCGGATGTGTTGTTGCTACCCTCACCACCTGGGGGCAGCCCGTCAGGAAGTCCAGTATCCATTTGTGGAGGGAGGTGTTTATTCCCAGGGTCCTTAGCTTAGTGATGAGCTTGGATGGCACTATGGTGTTGAACGCTAAGCTGTAGTCAATGAACAGTATTCTCACATAGGTGTTCTTTTTGTCCAGGTGGGAAAGGGCAGTGTGGTGTGTAATAGAGAATGTGTCATCTGTGATCTGTTGAGCCGGTATGCGAACTGGAGTGGGTCCATGGTGTRTGGGATGATGGTGTTGATGTGAGCCATGACCAGCCATTCAAAGCAGTTCATGGCTACAGATGTGAGTGCTACGGGGCGATAGTCATTTAGACAGGTTACCTTGGTGTGATTGGACACGGAGACTATGGTGGTCTGCTTGAAACATGTAGGTATCACAGACTGTGTCAGGGAGAGGCTGATAATGTCAGTGAAGACTCTTGCCAGTTGGTCAGCGCATGCTCTGAGTACACGTCCTGGTAATCCGTCTGGCCCTGCGGCCTTGTGAATGTTGACCTGTTTAAAGGTCTTACTCACATCGGCTGCGGAGAGCGTGAGCCTTGTGGCCACAGGTGTGAAATGTTAAAATCCAGGCTCTGTTTGAATTACTATGGGAGAACGTACACCTTATGTATTTTGGCCAGTGTTCAGGTATTATGTTTTAAAGTTATAGTTCAGTGATTGCAGTCACTTCTTGTTCATAGTCGGTTTCAAGGTTAAAAAAAAAGATAATAAATATTGAAATATGTAAAATCACTGAACTACCCCACAGGGCACACACTAGTTGAATCAACATTGTTTCCACGTCATTTTAATGAAATTACATTGAACCAACATGGAATAGATGTTGAATTGACGTCTGTGCCCTGCGAGATCCATTTAATTGTGTATTAAATCACACCAGTGGGCCAATCCATTAACCTTTTACTGCAGTGGGGTAAATCAGTGTAAAACAGAGTGTTTCTTGGTAGGTATAAACCAAAAAAATCTACTTTGAAACAAAAGTATACACCTCACAAAACTGTTTAACAGAGAGACAACGGAATTTCTGCAGGTTTTTTAAAATAATGAAGTTATGAGAATTCCACCCATAAGGCAACTAGGTCATTTGACTGCAGGAAAAAGCTACCAAAGATGACATACCTGTTTGATAGACTTTTGGTGCCAAGAGGGAACACCCATAGGAGTTTCTCCTGAAAAAGATTATACAAAAGAGTTTGAACAGTAGGAAAACATTCATGAGAGTCTGCCATATTGCTTCTCTGCAAAATTCAGACAACTAAAGCAATATTAGGGGTAGCAATGCTCACAACGAAGTTAAACATTTCAGAATGACTAATTGCAACCAACTTATGTTACAAAACTGTGTCAATATTGCTCAATAAATTATTCAGAAAAAATATCACTAAACACAGTGCCATGTAACTGAAAATTAATCAACAATTATGAAGCAGAAATACTATATATTTTTTGAGGGGAAATACTTTGATTTAATGACAAAAACATCTTGACATTTTTATTCGACCCAACTGCCTACTCAGCTGTCTTTGTATCACATGATGGTTATTCACAATTAGAGCATTGGGCCAGTAACCGAAAGGTTGCTGGATTGAATCCCCGATGCTGACAAGGTAAAAATCTGTCGTTCTGCCCCTGACCAAGGCAGCTAACCCACTGTACCCCGGGCGCTGAAGAAGTGGATGTTGATTAAGGCAGCCCCCCGTACCTCTATGATTCAGAGGGTTTGGGTTAAATGCGGAAGACACATTTCAGTTGAAGGCATTCAGTTGTACAAATGACTAGGTATCCCCTTTTCCTAATCACACCAGATACTGTATACCATATAACATCTAACCCCAGACTACAAAAGCATGAAAGCTTCTCACAATAACTGCTCCATGATCATTCCAAAAATCAAACTATGAATGTTTCTGATCCAGAGCCCAGTCCAGTGTTGTTGTTGCCCGGAAGCTCCACCCAAACAGACCAGGCCCTCACTAAAGCCTTAAGTACAGGGTCATTTTCATTAGGCTCCAAATGAAAGAAATGTGACTGAAAAAGAGAGGGATTACTTTAATTTATTCAACAGGAAAACTTGTTGTCCGTTGCAAAACGTTTTGCGATGTTGTGTCGTAATGAATGCGACCCAGCTGAGGGGAATCAAACACAGGCCAGTGGTTGGCTGATGACTGGTGGCTGGCTGGCTGGCGGTGGCTGGTGGCTGGCTGGTGGCTGGCTGCTGGAGGCTGGCTGGTGGCTGGCAGGTGAATGACTGGTGGCTGGCTGGCTTGCTGGTGGTTGGCTGGATGGCTGGTGGCTGGCTGGTGGCATGCTGGTGGCTGACTGGTGGCTGACTGGTGGCTGGTGGCCGGCTGGTGGCTGGCTGGTGGCTGGCAGGCTGGCTGGTTGCTGGTGGCTGGCTGGCTGGCTGGATTGCTGGTGGCTGGCGGCTGGCTGGTGGCTGGAAGGCAGGCTGGTG
>NC_036866.1:1623538-1630101 GCF_002910315.2 Salvelinus sp. IW2-2015 | reverse complement strand
GAGCGTGCTTTAGCAGTATGCTTAGGGTCATTGTCCTGCTGGAAGGGAACTTCCGGCCCAGTCTCAAATTCTGGAAGACTGAAACAGGTTTCCCTCAAGATGTCCTGTATTTAGCTCCACCCATCATTCCTTCAATTCTGACCAGTTCCAGTCCCTGCTGATGAAAAATCCCCACAGCATGATGCTTCCACCACCATGCTTCACTGTGGATGTGTTCTCAGGTGTATGAGAGTGTTGGGTTTGCGCCAGACATAGTGTTCCTTGATGGCCAAAAAGCAACATTTAGACTAATCTGACCAAAAAACACTTCTTCATTATGTTTGCAGTCTCCCATATGCTTTTGGCGAACACCAATTTTTTTCTTAACAATGGCTTTTTTGGGCCATTCTTCTGTAAAGCCCAGCTCTGTGGAGTGTATGGATTAAGTGCCTATGGACAGATACTCCAATCTCCGCTGTGGAGCTTTGCAGCTCCTTCAGGGATGTCTTTGGTCTCTTTGTTGCCTCTCTGATAATGCCCTCCTTGCCTGGTCTGTGAGTTTTGGTGGTGGCCCTATCTTGGCAGGTTTGTTGTGGTGCCATATCTTTCAATTTTTTTATAAAGTTTGAGATATTTTTTTATAACCCAACCCTGATGCTGTACTTCTCACACACTTTGTCCCTGACCTGTTTGGAGAGCTCCTTGGTCTTCATGGTGCCGCTTGCTTGGTGGTGCCCCTTACATAGAGGTGTTGCAGACTGGGGCCTTCAAACAGGTGTAGATATACTGAGATCATGTGGACAGATCATGTGACACTTAGATTGCACATGTGGACTTTATTTAACTAATTATTTAACCAAGCTTCCTACAACCTACTGTAGGCCTACCTATCTACACTACATCTCCCTATAACCTGCTGTAGGCCTACATATCTACACTACATGTAAAAACAAACAACCTACTGTAGACCTACCTATCTACACTACATGTAACAACCTACTGTAGACCTACCTATCTACACTACATCTCCCTATAACCTACTGTAGACCTACCTATCTACATTACATATCCCTATAACCTACTTTAGGCCTACCTATCTACACTATATCTCCCTATAACCTAATGTAGGCCTACCTATCTACATTACATATCCCTATAATCTACTTTAGGCCTACCTATCTACACTATATCTCCCTATAACCTACTGTAAGCCTACCTATCTACACTACATCTCCCTATAACCTACTGTAGGCCTACATATCTACATTGCATATCCCTATAACCTACTGTAGGCCTACCTATCTACATTACATATCTCTATAACTTACTGTAGGCCTACATATATACACTACATGTAACAACCTACTTTAGACCTACCTAGCTACACTACATATCCCTATAACCGACTGTAGGCCTACATGTCTCTATGTGTGGGAGGATTCACCGACTTCCCCGGCCTCACCTCCTCTGCCATGTCATCGGCTGGCAGCTGGGGTCTAGCGCAGGACGTTCTGCTCAAGGCTGTTTCCTCCTGTGACAGAAAATGATATTTTACTGACAGACGAGAGATTTTGAACGACATAACACTTCCTCTTCAAAAGCACTAATTTGTGAAAACTGTATATATGCTTAAACTATTTGGTGTGTTAATAACGTAGCCTGGAGACGTAGCTAGGAGTCCTGTCCTCAACGTCTTGGAAAGGCTCACGATGTGAACTGTGCAGACACCAGGGAAGAGAGCTACGTAACAAATCAACTCCCGAGCGTTGTAAAGGGACACTTACACTTGTTGGCTTTTACAGTTGTTCTATTTACATTCTCTGATTTAGGCCACCTATTCTAGAACTACACATTCTGGAGATGGGTTCCAGGTCAGAGAATAACAAATGAACATTTTCTACTATTGATGACCGTCAGTGGTGGAAAAAGTATCCACTTGTCATAATTGAGTAAATGTAAAGATAATAGAAAATGACTCAAGTTAATKAATCAATCAATCAAATGTATTTATAAAGCCCTTTTTTACATCAGCTGATGTCACAAAGTGCTGTACAGAAACCCAGCCTAAAACCCCAAACAGCAAGCAATGCATGTGTAGAAGCACGGTGGCTAGGAAAAACTCCCTACAAAGTCCGGAACCTAGGAAGAAACCTAGAGAGGYARCAGGCTATGAGGGGTYGCCAGTCCTCTTCTGGCTGTGCCGGGTGGAGATTATAACAGAACATGACKAAGATGTTCAAACMTTCCTAGATGACCAGCAGGGTCAAACAAGTAAAAGGTCAAGTGAAAGTCACCCAGTAAAATCCCACTTGATTATAAGTCTAAAAGTATTTGGTTTTAAATATACTTAAGTATCAAAAGTAAAAGTATGAATAATTTCAAAGCCCTTATATTAACGGAAACCAGAGGGTACAATTGTATTGTCTTTTATTTATTTACGGAAAGCCAGGGGCTCCAACACTCAGACATCCTTTACAAAGGAAGCATGTGTTTAGTGAGACCCCCAATCAAAGGCGGTAGGGATAACCATGCATGTTCTCTTGATAAGTGTGTAAATTAGAAAATGTTCCTACCCTGCTACGCATTCAAAGTGTAACGAGTACTTTAGGGTGTCAGAGAAAATGTATGAAGTAAAAAGTAGTACATKATTTTTCTTTAGGAATGTAGTGAAGTAAAAGTAAAAGTTGGCAAAAATATAAATAGTAAAGTACAGTACAGATACCCCAAAAAACTACTTAAGTAGTTCTTTAAAGTATTTTTACTCAAGTAATTTACACCACTGGTGACCCTGCAACAGCTTAATGACACACCGCAGCCCATGCGAGACAGAGGGGATTTCCACAGAACACCTTCATTTGGATAGCCACTCTAGCTTCGCCCTCATTTAGGTGCTAGCAAGCAGGCTAGGTAGTGCTAGGTATGCTAGGTATAGCTGGAAGCTATAGTGAGCTTTGATTGGTCAATAGTATTGCGATATCGTGGAGTCTTTGCATAAAGTTCAGCTTTCCCCAAACTTCCTGTTCGCGTCCCTCGCCAATGCCCGCATCACCCAACGGTCCCCCGCCCACTTCACTTCCCTCCATTGAAAATGAATGGGGCTCCGTTGCACTGTCAGTGCATTTCCACATAACACGTTCGGGGAGATGAAACACATTCATTTTCAAAGGAGGTAAGCGAAGTGGCCGAGGGGACCATTAGGCATTGGCGAGGGACGGCACCAAAGTTGGGGAAAGCTGATGACCAATCAATGCTTATCATGGCTTCCTGCCCCTACTGGATTGGCTGTTGATACCTAGCACTACCTAGCCTGCTTGTTAGCACCCACATGAGGGCAAAGCTAGAGTGGCTATCCAAATTATCATGTTACACTACATTACCAAAAGTACATGGACACCCGCTCTTCGAACATCTCATTTCAAAATCATGGGCGTTAATATGTAGTTGGACCCCCCTTTGATGCTGTAACAGCCTCCACTCTTCTGGGAAGGCTTTCTACTAGATGTTGGAACATTGCTGCGGGGACTTGATTCCATTCAGACACAAGAGCATTAGTGAGGTTGGACACTGATGTTGGGGGATTTGGCCTGGCTCGCAGTCGGCATTCCAATTCATCCCAAAGGTGTTCGATGGGGTTAAGGTAAGGGAATACAGGTCAGGGCACTGTGCAGGCCCGTCAAGTTCTTCCACACATTGATCTCGACAAAACATTTCTGTATGGACCTCACTTTGTGCACATGGGCATTGTCAAGCTGAAAAAGGTAAGAGCCTTCCCCAAACTGTTGCCACAAAGTTGGAAGCACAGAATCATCTAAGATTTCCCTTCACTGGAATTAAGGGGCCTAGCCCGAACCATGAAAAACAGCCCAATACCATTATTCCTCCTCCACCAAACTTTACAGTTGGCACTGTGCATTGGGGCAGCTAATATTCTCCTGGCATCCGCCAAACCCAGATTCGTTCGTCGGACTGCCAGATGGTGAAGTGTGATTCATCACTCCAGAGAACGCATTTCCCTCTGCTCCAGAGTCCAATGGCGGCGAGCTTTACACCACTCCAGGCGACGCTCAGCATTGCTCATGGTGATCTTAGGCTTGTGTGCGTGCGGCTGCTCAGTCCGTGGAAATCCATTTAACGAAGCTCCTGACAAACAGTTGTTGTGCTGACGGTGCTTCCAGAGAAAGTTTGGAACTCGGTAATGACTGTGGCAACCGAGGACAGATGATTTTTGAAATTTGAAGAACTGACTTGTTGGAAAGGTGGCATCCTATGATGGTGCCACGTTGAAAGTCACTGAGCTCTTTAGTAAGGCCATTCTACTGCCAATGTTTGGCTATGGAGATTGTATGGCTGTGTGCTTGATTTTATACACCTGTCACCAATGGGTGTGGCTGAAATAGCCAAATCCACTAATTTGAATGGGTGTCCACATACTTTTGTATATATAGTTGATGTGGAAATCCCCTCCCCTCTCCTTAAGTTCTTACTGGTGATCATCTTTAGCAGGTTAGCATTTCTCATCATGAATTTTGTACTGGAGGCAGCTTTGCAGAGTCGTCACTTGCTGGCACAGTCACAAAGTCATAAAATCTGATTTTAAACCTAACCCTAATCTTAACCACACRGCTAACCCTAATGCCTAACCCAAAACTTAAATTAATACCAAAAAGTGAATTTTATATGTCATACATTTTTACAATATAGCCAATTTTAACTTTGCAGCTGCCCTTTCTAAGGGGAAATCACTCAGTTCTGCCTCCAGGACAAGACTCATGACAATAAACATCAACATGCTTATCTTTAGCATGTCCCCGCTCTCTTTAGAAAAAACAGCCCGCCAAGTTCAAGCTGCAAGCCCAAGTGAAACAATATCCCTGCCGTACATCACAATGTCAGAATGCCGCACGCCTGAAGCTCAGTATGGGCAATGGGGGGCGGGCTGCGAGTGTCACAGGAATGTTATTTTGGAAGGAGGATGTGTTTGTCTTACCTCAGGTTTCTTGGCCATCGGCTGCCTTGTGGACAACTCAGCGCTTATCAGGTGAAGGAGACGTGACGGATGGCGACCCCACCAGCCGCTGCTTGTCCCCTCTACCCCTCTACCCCTCTACCCCTCTATTCTTTACACCCTTTACACCCTCTCCCCATCTGCCCATCTGCCCATCTACCTACTTGTATCCTTTACATCCTCTCCCCCCCTGCCCACTCCTCCACTCTCCTCTACCCCCTCTACCCCATCAACCCCCTCAACCACTCTACTCCCTCTACCCCTCTCCAGTTCTCCGGTGGACGTGTCACCAGTCTTAGTGGATTTGGGAGGGTTACGTCCTGAGGAGAGGAGTTGGGTTCCTATCTGGGAACGTGCTGGCGCGTTCGTTGATTGATGATTTCCTCGTGCTGCGCCAGGGTTCCTCTCCGAGTGCGCCAGGAGGCGCTCGGTGAGTGGGGGGGTACTGTTCATGTTTTGTCATTGATTATCATGTCTTGTCCCTGTGCTTCCCTCTGCTGGTCTTATTAGGTTCTTTTCTCTTCTCTTCTCTCTCCTCTCCTCTCTCCCTCTCCCGCTCTCTCTCTCTCTATCGTTCCGTTCCTGCTCCCAGCTTTTCTCATTCTCCTAACGACCTCATTTACTCTTTCACACCTGTCCCTATTTTGCCTCTCTGATTTGAGAGTCCCTATTTCTCTCCCTCTGTTTTCCGCTTCTGTCCTTGTCGGATTCTTGTTTGATGTTTGCTGTTCCTGTGTCCTTGTTCCGCCCTGTCGTGTTCTTTGCCTTCTTCAGATGCTGCGTGTGACGAGGTGTCTATGTCAGCTACGGCCAGTGCCTTCCCGAAGCGACCTGCAGTCTGTGGTCGCGTCTCCAGTCGTTCCTCTCTATTGACGAGAGGATTTCAGTTTCCTGTTTTGGATTTACCATTGATTATATCCGGAGAATCATTATTTGTTTTATACTGGAATAAAGACTCTGTTACTATTAGTCGCTTTTGGGTCCTCATTCATCAGCATAATAGAGCCACTGCCTGTTCACCCCGCTATCATCCAGAAGGCGAGGTCAGTACAGGTGCATCAAAGCAGGACCGAGAGACTGAAAACAGCTTCTATCTCAAGGCCATCAGACTGTTAAACAGCCACCACTAACATTTAGTGGCCGCTGCCAACATACTGACTCAACTCCAGCCACTTTAATAATGGGAATTGATGGAAATTATGTAAAAAATGTATCACTAGCCACTTTAAACAATGCCACTTAATATAATGTTTACATACCCTACATTACTCATCTCATATGTATATGTATATACTGTACTCTATATCATCTACTGCATCTTGCCATCTTTATGTAATACATGTTTCACTAGCCACTTTAAACTATGCCACTTTATGTTTACATACCCTACATTACTCTCTCATATGTATAGACGTGTACACTATACCATCTACTGCATCTTGCCTATGCCGTTCTGTACCATCACTCATTCATATATCTTTATGTACATATTCTTTATCCCTTTACACTTGTGTGTATAAGGTAGTAGTTGTGGAATTGTTAGGTTAGATTACTTGTTGGTTATTACTACTGCAATTGT
>NC_036866.1:1612353-1619430 GCF_002910315.2 Salvelinus sp. IW2-2015 | reverse complement strand
TATCCTCTACCCTCTCATCTTGTAACCTCTCTATCTCCTACTCCTTCTACCCCCTCTAACCCTCAACCCTCGACGCCTCTATCTCCTACCCCCTCTACTCCTTCTACCCCTTCTAACCCTCTATCTTCTAGCCCCTCTTACCCCCTCTACCACCATACCCCCACTACCCCTCACCCCTCTATCTTCTACCTCTTCTACCCCCTCTATCCCTCTACCCCCTCTACCCCATCTCTCTCCCTCAAACCATCTCTCTCCCTCTACCCTCTACCTCCTCTACCCCTCCACCCCCTCGACCCCTTATAATCTCTACCCCTCCCCCTCTACCCCTATACCCCCTACGCACCCTTTATCCTCTACCCCCTCTACCCTTTATATCCTCTACCCCTCTACCTCCACACCTCTTCCTATCTACCCCATCTTTACTCTACCCCCTCTACGCTTAGATCCTCTAACCCCTCTATCCCCTCCTCCCCCTTTTCTCTCTCTTTTGGCGGAACTAGAAGCACAAGCATTTCGCTACACTCGCATTAACATCTGCTAACCATGTGTATGTGACAAATACAATTTGATTTGATTTGAACCCCTCACCCTCTCTAACCCCTCTACCCCTTCTCCCCCTCTCCTCCTCTACCCATTATATCCTCTATCCCCTCTGTCTCCTCTACCCCTACCCCTTCTACCCTCCTACCTCTTCTATCCTCTACCCCCTCTATCCTRTACCTCTCTCTCCCTCTACCCTTCTCAACACATTCCCGGTATTTATGACGTTCAAGACGATCAACGGGATAGGCTCGTTGTGGAGCAGTAGGCTAATGCCTGTTGGTACGGCAACTCCTCACATTTCAGTTCCTTCTTCCAAGTCTGGCTACTATAGGGAGGTGGTGGGTTCATATACCTACTGCCAAAAGACTACTGTTCAATTACACTAAAATGATCAAGGCATGAGACTTAACGCAATTTAGTAATCCATGTTTTGGAGGGTTCGTAAAGAGAGGCAGCATACAGGAGCTCAGTAAATGTCACTTCAATCATTCTCTAGTCTACAAGAAACCACCATCTCAATCAGCACATGTGACAGACGCAAATTTAAAGACACAATGGTCAGTGGTCCATCATGTCTAATCAATTTACACTCTAAAAATGTATTGAATTTATACTGTTATAATTTGTATTTATTGGGAAATATAATATTTTCCTAGTCTACCACACATCGTAAAAGCCCCATTCGGATTCAATGTAAAATGCAGTAAAAGTTGATTAAATCAAAATAGAACTTTGTAATTGATGAAAAACATTTTAGATGTTAAATAAATATTTTGTTTGCCTCGCCTCATGATAATGGCCATTTTCAGTGGCAACACTTGATGGGATTATTAGACTCATAAAGTCATAAATAATTTAGGTTATGATCATATACTGTAGCTTTCCAACCCTTACTTGACTTATCTGATCAATATTGAGAGTTCACTTGATGTCTTCTATCTGAATTCAATTCGCTTTTTTRCCCCTCACTCTTGTCAATGCTGGTTTTTAATCTAAGATTTAATTTAATGAAATACAATAGTAGGGCAATTGCTCTGATCAAAGTTCATCCCACTGTTTATTTATTTTTTTGGAAGTGTCACGATCGTCTACTGAAGAGAATGAGGACCAAGGCGCAGCGCGTGAAAAGAACATCTTCTTTTATTCAGAAGAGAGAATAACATGAAACGAAAACTATACATAAACTAAACAAAACAAACGACCGTGAAGCTATAAACGTTGAGCACACACACACACGCTACAAACGTTCAAACATAGACAATTACCCACAAACACCTAAAGCCTATGGCTACCTTAAATATGGCTCCCAATAAGAGACAACAATAACCAGCTGTCTCTGATTGAGAACCAAATCAGGCAACCATAGACTTTCCTAAACACCTACACTCAACCATAGACAATCCTAGACACATACACTCAACACAAACCCATACACTAAAACCAACACCCCCTTTACCATAATAAACACCCAAAACACAAACATACCCCATGTCACACCCTGACCTAACTAAAATAATAAAGAAAACAAAGAATACTAAGGCCAGGGCGTGACAGGAAGGGTGCTTGTCATGAAAGATTTCCTAAATGAAAGCTAATGCGTTCACGGGASTTTGGCCAATTAAGAACATTAAAAKATTTGTTTTTATATTGACGGACATTGATATAGGTTGCAGAGATGCATATTAAGGCTCATGAATATGCATGAGATAACTGTTCAGAGCATAGGCTATCAAACGCATATTAATTATCGTTGTGAGTCTGGAGATGTGATCACTTTTCCCAACATCAATCCCAATATGGATGCAGTTGTAAGTCATTGCTAAAGCACCCACAATGCCTTGGTGTAAACTCGCCTGAGGTTGTGGATAATTACTCTGTGGAAGACCTTACCTGAATACCTCTTCCTCATCCCAGCACACACTCACACAGAGACACACACCCACACACTCGCGGCACATCAGTAAAGCCAAGGCGCTGCTTTGTGCCCGGGCCTCGCGTCCACAGGGGAGAAATCTTAAACTCATTTCTGACCCACGTTGCGGAGGTGTTAATTGCCCTCCTGAGTTAGCAGAATTTTCAGGGTAAAGGTTCTATCCTTGATGTATCAGCACACTAGCCACCAGTGACTGATTCTTTCAACTCCGTCGTGTTCCATGCATATCCTATATCTCATTAAACACTGGACGGGAGGGGGGATAAAAAACACAGACACATGCACGTCTCATGCGCGCACACACAGGCACGCACAAACACAGGCTTTTGACTTCCGATGTTGGAGTTCAAAGACATTCCAACTAAGTGGTAATTAATACTGTTTGGGAGAGTATTTGTGTGGCTCAAATGTCCCTGTCAAGTGCATTAGTTTTGACCAGAGCCCTGGGCTCTGATGTTGTCTGGAATGGACTGTTTCTTTCATTGCTTTGAAGTTAGTCGGAAAGCAGATTTGATGAGAGACCTGACTCCTACACATGTTAAAAGAGAGCTTCCGGGCAGAGGCAGATCGTGTTGTGTGTGTGTGTGTGTGTGTGTGTGTGTGTGTGTGTGTGTGTGTGTGTGTGTGTGTGTGTGTGTGTGTGTGTGTGTGTGTGTGTGTGTGTATGTGTGTCTCTTCTGTGCTGACCGGTTGATGCACTCATTCACACCATGCCTTCCCAGCTGAAACGGAAATCACTGAGCCCACAAAACAAACTGTCCATGAGGAGGATATTTGACGAGGCCTCGTGGAAGGTGTGGTATTACAGACAAGACTGGGCATCATGTCTCCTAGGCCAACTAAAGGATCAATAGAAATTGTTTGACCCTGCAACAACTTAATATGTGGAATTTAAAATCAAATCAAATTGTATTGGTCACGTACACATGGTTAGCAGATGTTAATGCGAGTGTAGTGAAATGCTTGTGCTTCTAGTTCCGACAGCGCAGTAATATCTAACAAGTAATCTAACAATTCCCCACCAACTACCTAATACACACAAATGTAAAGGGATGTAATAGGAATATGTACATATAAATATATGGATGAGCGATGGCCCGAGCAGCATAGGCAAGATGCAATAGATGGTAATAAGATACAGGATATACATATGAGATGAGTAATGTAAGATATGTAAACATTATTAATGTAACATTATGAAAGTGCCGTTATTATTATTTAATCTGCAGCATTCACTTGAGTAAAGACTAGGACTTGTGTCAGAATATCACTGTTATATCAACCTTTAGACCTGAGGGAAGACTAGGACTTGTGTCAGAATATCATCATATATAAATAAAATAAAATAAAATAAAATTTTATTAGTCACATGCGCCGAATACAACAGGTGTAGACCTTACAGTGAAATGCTTACTTATAAGCCTCTAACCAACAACGATGTTAAAAAAATAAAAAATATGAATAAGAATAAGAAATAGAAGTACCAAGTAATTAAGAGAAAGCAGTAAAATAACAATAGCGAGACTATATACAGGGGTACCGGTACAAAGTCAATGTGGAGGCTATATACTGGGGGTACCGGTACAGAGTCAATGTGGAGGCCATATACAGGGGGTAACCGGTACAGAGTCAATGTGGAGGCTATATACTGGGGGTACCAGTACAGGGTGAATGTGGAGGCTATATACAGGGGGTACCGGCAACAGAGTCAATGTGGAGGCCATATACAGGGGGTACCGGTACAGAGTCAATGTGGAGGCTATATATTGGGGGTACCAGTACAGGGTGAATGTGGAGGCTATATACAGGGGGTACCAGTTCAGAGTCAATGTGGAGGCTATATACAGGGGGTACCGGTACAGAGTCAATGTGGAGGCTATATACTGGGGGTACCAGTACAGGGTGAATGTGGAGGCTATATACAGGGGGTACCGGTACAGAGTCAATATGGAGCGCTATATACAGGGGGTACCAGTACAGAGTCAATGTGGAGGCTATATACTGGGGTACCATACAGGGTGAATGTGGAGGCTATATACAGGGGGTACCGGTACAGAGTCAATGTGGAGGCTATATACAGGGGTACTGGTACAAAGTCAATGTGGAGGCTATATACTGGGGGAACCAGTACAGGGTGAATGGGAGAGGGCTATATACAAGGGGGTACCGGTACAGAGTCAATGTGGAGGCTATATACTGGGGGTACCAGTTCAGAGTCAATGTGGAGGCTATATACTGGGGGTACCAGTACAGGGTGAATGTGGAGGCAATATACAGGGGGTACCGGTAGAGAGTCAATGTGGAGGCTATATACAGGGGGTACTGGTACAAAGTCAATGTGGAGCTATATACTGGGGGTACCAGTACAGGGTGAATGGGAGGGCTATATACAGGGGGTACCAGTTCAGAGTCAATGTGGAGGCTATATACTGGGGGTACCAGTACGGGTGAATGTGAGAAATATATACAGGGGGTAACGGTACAGAGTCAATGTGGAGGTATATACAGGGGGTACTGGTACAAAGTCAATGTGGAGGCTATATACTGGGGGTACCAGTACAGGGTGAATGGGGAGGCTATATACAGGGGTACCAGTTCAGAGTCAATGTGGAGGCTATATACTGGGGACCAGTACAGGGTGAATGTGGAGAATATATACAGGGGGTAACGGTACAGAGTCAATGTGGAGGCTATATACAGGGGGTACTGGAACAAAGTCAATGTGGAGGCTATATACTGGGGGTACCAGTACAGGGTGAATGGGGAGGCTATATACAGGGGGGTACCGGTACAGAGTCAATGTGGAGGCTATATACTGGGGGTACCAGTACAGGGTGAATGTGGAGGCTATATCAAGGGGGTACCGGTACAGAGTCAATCTGGAGGCTATATACAGGGGGTACCAGTTCAGAGTCAATGTGGAGGCTATATACTGGGGGTACCAGTACAGGGTGAATGTGGAGGCTATATACAGGGGGTACCGGTACAGAGTCAATCTGGAGGCTATATACAGGGTGTACCGGTACAGAGTCAATGTGGAGGCTATATAACTAGGGGTACGGGGACAGAGTCAATGTGAAGGCTATATACAGGGGGTACCGGTACAGAGTCAATGTGGAGGCAATATACAGGGGGTACCGGTACAGAGTCAATGTGGAGGCTATATACTGGGGGTACCAGTACAGGGTGAATGTGGAGGCTATATACAGGGGTACCGGTACAGAGTCAATGTGGAGGCTATATACTGGGGGTACCAGTACAGAGTCAATGTGGAGCTATATACTGGGGGTACCAGTACAGGGTGAATGTGGAGGCTATATACAGGGGGTACCGGTACAGAGTCAATGTGGAGGCTATATACAGGGGGTACTGGTACAAAGTCAATGTGGAGGCTATATACTGGGGGTACCAGTACAGGGTGAATGGGGAGGCTATATACAGGGGGTACCGGTACAGAAGTCAATGTGGAGGCTATATACAGGGGGTACCAGTTCAGAAGTCAATGTGGAGGCTATATACTGGGGGTACCAGTACAGGTGTGAATGGTGGAGGCTATATACAGGGGGTACCGGTACAGAGTCAATGTGGAGGCTATATACAGGGGGTACTGGTACAAAGTCAATGTGGAGGCTTAATACTGGGGGTACCAGTACAGGGTGAATGTGGAGTTTATATACAGGGGGTACCGGTACAGAGTCAATCTGGAGGCTATATACAGGGTGTACCGGTACAGAGTCAATGTGGAGGCTATATACTAGGGGTACGGGGACAGAGTCAATGTGAAGGCTATATACAGGGGGTACCGGTACAGAGTCAATGTGGAGGCCATATACAGGGGGTACCGGTACAGAGTCAATGTGGAGGCTATATACTGGGGGTACCAGTACAGGGTGAATGTGGAGGCTATATACAGGGGGTACCGGTACAGAGTCAATGTGGAGGCTATATACGAGGGGGTACCAGTACAGAGTCAATGTGGAGGCTATATACTGGGGTACCAGTACAGGGTGAATGTGGAGGCTATATACAGGGGGTACCGGTACAGAGTCAATTGGAGGCTATATACAGGGGGTACTGGTACAAAGGTCAATGTGGAGGCTATATACTGGGGTACCAGTACAGGGTGAATGTGGAGGCTATATACAGGGGGTACCGGTACAGAGTCAATCTGGAGACAATATACAGGGGGTACCGCACAGAGTCAATGTGGAGGCTATATACTGGGGGTACCAGTACAGGGTGAATGTGGAGGCTATATACAGGGGGGTACCGGTACAGAGTGAATGTGGAGGCTATATACAGGGGGTACCGGTACAGAGTCAATGTGGAGGCTATATACAGGGGGTACCGGTATAGAGTCAATGTGGAGGCTATATACAGGGGTGTACTGGTACAGAGTCAAATTGCGGGGACACCGGTTAGTTTAGGTAATATATACATGTAGGTAGGGTTTATTAAAGTGATGCATAAATGATAACAACAGAGTAGCAGCGGTGTAAAAGTGGGGGGGCAATGCAAATAGTCTGGGTAGCCATTTGATTAGATGTTCAGGAGTCTTATGGCTTATGGCCCAAGCACTTGCCATAACCAGGCAGTGATGC
>NC_036866.1:1598847-1608938 GCF_002910315.2 Salvelinus sp. IW2-2015 | reverse complement strand
ACATTGCTTTGAAGTTAGTCGGAAAGCAGATTTGATGAGAGAGACCTGACTCCTACACATGTTAAAAGAGAGCTTCCGGGCAGAGGCAGATCCGTTGTGTGTGTGTGTGTGTGTGTGTGTGTGTGTGTGTGTGTGTGTGTGTGTGTGTGTGTGTGTGTGTGTGTGTGTGTGTGTGTGTGTGTGGTTGTGTGTGTGTGTACGTATGAATGTGTGTGTGTGTGTGTGTGTATGTGTCTCTTCTGTGCTGACCGGTTGATGCACTCATTCACACCATGCCTTCCCAGCTGAAACGGAAATCACTGAGCCCACAAAAACAACTGTCCATGAGGAGGATATTTGACGAGGCCTCAGTGGAAGGTGTGGTATTAACAGACAAGACTGGGCATCATGTCTCCTAGGCCAACTAAAGGATCAATAGAAATTGTTTGACCCTGCAACAACTTAATATGTGGAATTTAAAATCAAATCAAATTGTATTGGTCACGTACACATGGTTAGCAGATGTTAATGCGAGTGTAGTGAAATGCTTGTGCTTCTAGTTCCGACAGCGCAGTAATATCTAACAAGTAATCTAACAATTCCCCACCAACTACCTAATACACACAAATGTAAAGGGATGTAATAGGAATATGTACATATAAATATATGGATGAGCGATGGCCCGAGCAGCATAGGCAAGATGCAATAGATGGTATAAGATACAGGATATACATATGAGATGAGTAATGTAAGATATGTAAACATTATTAATGTAACATTATGAAAGTGCCGTTATTATTATTTAATCTGCAGCATTCACTTGAGTAAAGACTAGGACTTGTGTCAGAATATCACTGTTATATCAACCTTTAGACCTGAGGGAAGACTAGGACTTGTGTCAGAATATCATCATTATATAAATAAAATAAAATAAAATAAAATTTTATTAGTCACATGCGCCGAATACAACAGGTGTAGACCTTACAGTGAAATGCTTACTTATGAGCCTCTAACCAACAACGATGTTAAAAAAAATAAAAAATATGAATAAGAATAAGAAATAGAAGTACCAAGTAATTAAAGAGAAGCAGTAAAATAACAATAGCGAGACTATATACAGGGGGTACCGGTACAAAGTCAATGTGGAGGCTATATACTGGGGGTACCGGTACAGAGTCAATGTGGAGGCCATATACAGGGGGTACCGGTACAGAGTCAATGTGGAGGCTATATACTGGGGTACCAGTACAGGGTGAATGTGGAGGCTAATATACAGGGGGTACCGCGTACAGAGTCAATGTGGAGGCCATATACAGGGGGTACCCGGTACAGAGTCAATGTGGAGGCTATATATTGGGGGTACCAGTACAGGTGAATGTGGAGGCTATATACAGGGGTACCAGTTCAGAGTCAATGTGGAGGCTATATACAGGGGGTACCGGTACAGAGTCAATGTGGAGGCTATATACTGGGGTACCAGTACAGGGTCAATGTGGAGGCTATATACAGGGGGTACCGGTACAGAGTCATATGGAGGCTATAATACAGGGGGTACCAGTACAGAGTCAATGTGGAGCTATATACTGGGGGTACCAGGTACAGGGTGAATGTGGAGGCTATATACAGGGGGTACCGGTACAGAGTCAATGTGGAGGCTATTATACAGGGGGTACTGGTAAAAGTCCAATGTGGAGGCTATATACGGGTACCAGTACGGGTGACATGTGGAGGCTATATACAGGGGGTACCGGTACAGAGTCAATGTGGAGGCTATACTACGGGGGTACCAGTTCAGAGTCAATGTGGAGCTATATACTGGGGGTACCAGACGGGTGATGTGGAAGGCAATTATACAGGGGGTACCGGTACAGAGTCAATTGTGGAGGCTATATACAGGGGGTACTGTACAAAGTCAATGTGGAGGCTATTACTGGGGGTACAGTACAAGGGTGAATGGGAGGCTATATACAGGGGTACCAGTTCAGAGTCAATGTGGAGGCTATATACTGGGGGACAGTACAGGGTGAATGTGGAGATATATACAGGGGTAACGGTACAGAGTCAATGTGGAGGCTATATACAGGGGGTACTGGTAACAGTCAATGTGGAGGCTATATACGGGGGTAACCAGTACAGGTAATGGGGAGGCTATATACAGGGGTACCAGTTACAGAGTCATGTGGAGGCTATATACTGGGGGACCAGTACAGGGTGAATGTGAGAATATATACAGGGGGTAACGGTACAGAGTCAATGTGGAGGCTAATATACATGGTACTGGTACAAAGTCCAATGTGGAGGCTATATACTGGGGTACAGTACAGGGTGAATGGGAGGCTTATATACAGGGGGTACCGGTACAGAGTCAATGTGGAGGCTATATACTGGGGTACCAGTACAGGGTGAATGTGGAGGCTATATACAGGGGGTAACCGGTACAGAGTCAATGGAGGCTATATACGGGGGCAGTCAGAGTCAATGTGGAGGCTATATACTGGGAAATACAGGGTGAATGTGGAGGCTATATCACAGGGGGTACCGGAACAGAGTCAATCTGGAGGCTATATACAGGGTGTACCGGTACAGAGTCAATGTGGAGGCTATATACTAGGGGTACGGGGACAGAGTCAATGTGAAGGCTATATACAGGGGGTACCGGTACAGGAGTCAATGTGGAGGCATATACAGGGGTGTACCGTACAGAGTCAATGTGGAGGCTTAATACTGGGGTACAGTCCAGGGTGAATGTGGAGGCTATATACAGGGGGTACCGGTACAGAGTCAATGTGGAGGCTATATACGGGGGTACCAGTACAGAGTCAATGTGAGGCTATATACTGGGGGTACCAGTACAGGGTGAATGTGGAGGCTATATACAGGGGGTACCGGTACAGAGTCAATGTGGAGGCTATATACAGGGGGTACTGGTACAAAGTCAATGTGGAGGCTATATACTGGGGGTACCAGTACAGGGTGAATGGGGAGGCTATATACAGGGGGTACCGGTACAGAGTCAATGTGGAGGCTATATACAGGGGGTACCAGTTCAGAGTCAATGTGGAGGCTATATACTGGGGGTACCAGTACAGGGTGAATGTGGAGGCTATATACAGGGGGTACCGGTACAGAGTCAATGTGGAGGCTATATACAGGGGGTACTGGTACAAGTCAATGTGGAGCTCTATACTGGGGGTACAGTACAGGGGAAATGTGGAGTTTATATACGGGGGTACCGGTACAGAGTCAATCTGGAGGCTATATACAGGGTGTACCGTGACACAGAGTCAATGTGGAGGCTATATACTGGGGTAACGGGACAGAGTCAATGTGAAGGCTATATACAGGGGGTACCGGTACAGAGTCAATGTGGAGGCCATATACAGGGGGTACCGTAAGAGTCATGTGGAGGCTATTACTGGGGACCAGTACAGGGTGAATGTGGAGGCTATATACAGGGGTACCGGTACAGAGTCAATGTGGAGGCTATATACAGGGGGTACCAGTACAGAGTCAATGTGGAGGCTATATACTGGGGTACCAGTACAGGGTGAATGTGGAGGCTATATACAGGGGGTACCGGTACAGAGTCAATGTGGAGGCTATATACAGGGGGTACTGGTACAAAGTCAATGTGGAGTGACTGGGGTACAGTACAGGGTGAATTGGAGGCTATATACAGGGGGTACCGGTACAGAGTCAATCTGGAGACAATATACAGGGGGTACGGCACACGAGTCAATGTGGGCTATATACTGGGGGTACCAGTACAGGGTGAATGTGGAGGCTATATACAGGGGGGTACCGGTACAGAGTGAATGTGGAGGCTATATACAGGGGGTACCGGTACAGAGTCAATGTGGAGGCTATATACAGGGGGTACCGGTATAGAGTCAATGTGGAGGCTATATACAGGGGTGTACTGGTACAGAGTCAAATTGCGGGGAACACCGGTTAGTTTAGGTAATATATACATGTAGGTAGGGTTTATTAAGTGATGCATAAATGATAACAAAGAGTAGCAGCGGTGTAAAAGTGGGGGGGCAATGCAAATAGTCTGGGTAGCCATTTGATTAGATGTTCAGGAGTCTTATGGCTTATGGCCCAAGCACTTGCCATACCAGGCAGTGATGCAACGCCGTCAGGATGCTCTCGATGGTCGCAGCTTAGAACCTTTGAGGATCTGAGGACCCATGCCAAATCTTTTCAGTCCCAGAGGGGTTATAGTGTTGTGCCTCTCACGACTGTTCTGGTGTGCTGGACATGTTAGTTTGTTGGTGATGTGGACACAAGGAACTTGAACGTTCTCAACCTGCTCCCTACAGCCCTTTCATGAGACTGGGCATGCTCAGTCTCTTTCTCCTGTAGTCCACAATCATCTCTTTGTCTGATCATGTTCGGGGAAAGGTTGTTGTCCTGGCACCACACGGCCAGCGTCTTTGACCTCCTCTCTATAGGCTGTCTCGCCATTGTCGGTGATCAGGCCTACCACTGTTGTGTGTCATCGGCAAACTTAATGATGGTGATGGAGTCGTGCTGGCCGTGCAGTCACTGAGTGAACAGGGAGTCAGGAGAGGACTGAGCACGCACCCCTGAGGGCCTGTGTTAGGATCAGCGTGGGGATGTGTTGTTACCTTACCCTTACCACTCGGGGCGGCCCGTCAGGAAGTCAAGGATCACGTTGCAGAGGTAAGTGCTTAGTCTCAGGGTCCTTAGCATATGATTGAGCTTTGAGGGCACTATGGTGTTGAACGCTGAGCTGTAGTCACTGAATAGCATTCTCACATAGGTGTTCTTTTGTCCAGGTGGGAAAGGGGCGTGTGGAGTGCAAGAGATTGCATCAACTGTGGAGCTGTTGGGCCGATGCAAATTTAGAGTGGGTCTAGGGTTTCTGGAATAATTGATGTTGATGTGAGCCATGACCAGCTTTCAAAGTTACTTCATGGCTACAAAGTGAGTGCTACGGGTCGGTAGTCATTTAGGCAGGTATCTTAGTGTTCTTGGCATAGGGACTACTGTGGTCTGCTTGAAACATGTTTGTATTGCAGACTCGACAGGGGAAGTTGAAAATGTCAGTGAAGACACTTGCCAGTTGGTCAGCGCATGCTCGCAGTATACGTCCTGGTAATTGTCTGGCCTTTCAACCTTTTGAATGTTGACCTGTTTAAAGGTCTTACTCACATAGGCAACGAGAGCGTTGATCACACAGTTTCCGAACAGCTGGTGCTCTCATTGCATGTTTCAGTGTTATTTGCCTGAAGCATGCATAAATTGTTTTGCTCGTCTGGTAAGGCTCTGGTCACTGGGCAGCTCTCGGTGTGCTTCCCTTTGTAGTCTGTAATGGTTTTCAACCCTGCCACATCGACGAGCGTCAGAGCAAGTGTAGTACAATTCGAGTCTTAATCCTGTATTGACGCCTGCCTGTTTGATGGTTCGTCAGAGGCATAGCGGGATTTCTTTAAGCTTCCAGGTCAGAGTCCCGCTCCTGAAAACGGCAGCTCTAGCCTTTAGCTCACGTGCGGATGTTGCCTGTAATTCATGGCTTTCTGGTTGGGGTATGTACGTATGGTCCTACTTTGGGGACGACGTCATCGATGCGCTCATTGATGAAGCCAATTGACTGATGTGGTGTACTCCTCGATGCCATTGGACGGAATTTGCTTGTAAGCAGGAATCAGGAGGATAGAATTAGGATCAGATTTGCCAAAATGGAGGGTGAGGAGAGCTTTGTATGCACCTCTGTGTGTGAGTAAAGGTGGTCCAGAGTTGTTTTCCCCTCTGGTTGGACATTTACATGTTTGATAGAAATTTGGTAATGATGGATTTAAGTTTCCCCGCATTGAAGTTCCCGGCTCTAGGCAGCAGCCGCCTCTGGGTGAGGCGTTTTTTCCTGTTTGCTTATGGCGAATACAAGCTCGATTCAGTGCGGTCTTAGTGCCAGCATCAGTCTGTCGTGATATGGACAGCTACGAAAAATACAGATGAAAACTCTTTAGGTAGATAGTGTGGTCTACAGCTTAATCATGAGATAACTATACCTCAGGCAAGCAAAACCTCAAGACTTCCTTAGATATCGTGCACAAGCTGTTATTCAAAAATACATAGTTCTCCTCCGCCCCTGTCTTACCAGGCCGCTGTTTATCTAGATCTGCCAGTGCAGCATATAACCAGCCTGCTGTATGTTGATGATGTCGTCGTTCAGCCACGACTCCGTGAAGCATAAGATATTACAGTTTGAAATGTCCCGTTGGTAGTTTAATTTCTGCGTAGGTCATCGATTTTATTCTCCAAAGATTGCACGTTTGCTAGCAAATGGAAGGAAGTGGGGTTATTCGATCCCTAAGAATTCTCAGAAGGCAGCCCCCCTCTGGCCCCTTTTTCTTCGCCGTTCTTCACGCAAATGACGGGGATCTGAGCCTGTTCCCGGGAAATCAGTATATGATTCAACGTTGGGCTTGTCGGACTCGTTAAAAGACTAGGCCTTGTGTCACAATATTCCTCTTAAATCAACCTATAGACCTTAGTGAAGACTGGGCCTTATGTCAGAAAATCACTTCCTAGGAGGATTATACTGTTGACATGTCTGGCTTGAATATGTTAGGAGGAGTATTCCTGTTTGACATGTCTGGCTTGATATGTTAGGAGGAGTATTCCTGTTGACATGTCTGGCTTATGTATTAGCCACACACAACCACACACATCACACACACACAACACACACACACACCACACACACACACACACACACACACACATACACCATACACATACACATACACAACTACACATACACATACACTACACACACTCCCATCACCACAACACACACACCACACAACCACACACACACACACCACACACACACACACACCACCACACACACACACACACACACACACACACACACACACACACACACACACACACACAAACTCAGCAGCATACTACAGATCTGTTGAAAGTATAAATTACAATACAGACATATTATACATGTATGTTTAGGATCTACAATTACATTCATCAAAGGTTTTGTATAGTATGTGAGTGTTGCGTTTGCTGTGTGTGTGTGTGCGTTTGCTGTTGGTCTGTTGTGTCGTGTGGTGTGGTGTGTGTGTGTGTGTGGTGTGTGGTGTGTGTGTGTGTGTGTGTGTTGTGTGTGTGTGTGTGTTGTGTTGGTTTGTGTGTGTTGGTGTGGTGTGTGTGTGTGTGTGTGTGTGTTTATGTCTATTAAAATGTTGATTAGGGGGCGCCTCATTTTCAGGCCATTTTTTTCTATCCGAATTGCACCCGCTGAAAAAAAAAGCTCTGATGTTATCCTTTGAAAATGATAATGATTTGACATGCTTGCAAAACATTCCCAAATCGTTTGTTAGATTTTTCTTTTCTTCCCAGACGAAAGGTCAAGATATGAACTTTCCTACCTGCAGCTCTGAGAAGGAATTCCCACATAGGAAAGGTCTTACGGTGGGATTCATTCGGCAGTTGCTGCTTTTTAATTTGAATTCCGACACATACATACGTTGTGTATTGGTCTACTATCTAGGAGTAATGAGGAAGGGGAATGGTGCAAGAACCTGAGATATCATTATTCAGTACGAGTATCCTTCAAGACTTATTGTGGAATCTACTGGTAGACACTGAAATTAGTAAAATGTTGATATCTTTATTCAGTAAGATATGTACAGTATCTTGATCAGGTACAATGTATTGTAATTTGATAGAGGGTAGAAGGCATACATAACGATGAAACATTTTAAAACCACTTGCTAGGGTTTCGGAGTGAGCAGAAAAATATGTGAGCAAATTTATGAAATATTGGAGGATGACAATGTATTTCAACATTTAGTCTAAAGCCTGGAGCTTTTATAGTCTGATTTAATTCATTTAGGAAAGTCAATTAAACCCATAGGGGATCTAAATTAATTATGCTGAAAATGTTGTACTCACCGTGTGAAGACTTTAAATTTCATCAATAGTTTAAGTCTTAACTACTCAATTTAAGACTGCAGCTAATCGTGTTCCTGTTAATTAGACTGCAGCTAATCGTGTTGTCCCTCAACGTGTCGAATTAGATCTGCAGCTAATCTGTTCTTTACTTAGACTGCGCTATATGTTCTAATAATGACTGCCTCATGTTATAATTAAATGTAGCTAATGTGTCTGATTGACGCAGTAATCGTGTTCCTGTTAATTAGACTGCAGCTATCGTGTCCTGTTAATAGGTCTAATCTAAAGTTATGCTCAGCTAATTCATGTTCCTGTTATTTAGACTGCAGCTAATCATGTTCCTATTAATTAGACTGCAAGCTAATATCATTCGTTCCTATTTCTAGACTGCAGCTAATCTGGTTATTAATTAGAGCTGAGCTAATCATCGTTTTCCTATTGAATTAGATATGCAGTATATCGAATGTTCCGTAATTAAGACTGCAGCTAACATGTTCCTATAATTATTATTGCAAAGTGTTTAGGCCTTCATAGATGTTAAGTGCTCTCAGACATCGAATTAGTGAAAGAGCTGTGGCAATTCTGTCTCCGCTCTCTCGATCTTTCTCTCTCTGTGTGTGTTGTGTGTGTGTGTGTGTGTTGTGTGTGTGTGTGCTGTGTGGTGTGTGTGTGTGTGTGTGTGGGTGGGGTGTGTGTGTGTGTGTCGTGTGTGTGTGTGTGTGTGTGTGATGTGTGTTGTGGTGTGTGTGTGTGTGTGGTGTGTGTGTGTGTGTGTGTGTGTGTGTGTGTGTGTGTGTGTGTGTGTGTGTGAGGGGGGGGGGGGGGGGGTGTGTGTGTTGTATTTATTTTATTAGGGAGATTTCCATTAGTTCTGCAAGCAGCAGCTGGTTCTGGAGTCAAACCATTAAGGCACTACATCACACATAAAACAAAAATATGCAACAGTACAGTCACATAACAATTATTTAAGTCCAGCAACATGATATACAATACAAAATTATAATCCATATACAAATATTACAATGTATGGTGCTTTTGTAGAGTCATTTGCTCGCGTAATGCTTATACTGTATCTGTGCCTTGTGTTTCTCTCACAGTCCCGTGTGTACCATAAGGTGTCTTTTTTATCTGTTTTTAAAATCTGATTCTATTGCTGCACTCAGATACTTGATGTGGAATAGAGTCATTGTAGTCATTGGCTCTATGTATACTGTGTCGCCTCCATAGTCTGTTCTGGACTTGGGACTGTGAAGAGACCGTCTGTGTCATGTCTTGTGGGGAATGCAGGGTGTTCGAGCTGTTTGCCAGTAGTTTAACGACTAGCTCGGTGGCATTCAACATGCAATCTTTCTCTCATAATACAAGTAGTGATGAGGTCCAATCTCTCCCTCTCATTTGAGCGGAAGATTGACATGCATATATTAATATTAGTTCTGTGTATTCAAGGGCCATCTGTGCTGCCTGTTCTGAGCCAATTAACAATTTCCCCCCCAACTCCCTCTGTGGCACTGACCCACAAACTGGAACAGTAGTCCCAGTGCGACAAAACTAGGCCTGTGTAGGACCTGCCTTGTTGAAGTGCTGTTAAGAGGTAGAAATAGGGCCTGTAGGACCTGCCTTGTTGACCAGTGCTGTTAGAAGGTAGAAACTAGGGGCTGTAGACTGCCTTGTGACATGTGGTTAAGAAGGTAGAAACTAGGGCCTGTAGCCTGCTTGTTGACAGTGCGTTAAGAAGGTAGAAAACTAGGGCCTGTGGACTGCCCTTGTGACAGTGCGTTTAAGAAGGTAGAAACTAGGGCTGGTAGGACCTGCTGGTTGACAAGTGCTGTTAAGAGGCAGAGCAAGTGCTTTATTATGGGACATAAAGACTTCTCCCCCCCCCTCTTAGCTGACTGTTAGTATCAATATGTTTTTGACCACCAGCAACTCTATTAAAAGTTTAACAAATCTAAGTCTTCTCCCACCAACAGTTTTGTCCACCCTCGAACCTTGCCTGCAATTCTCCACACACAGTTATCTATTTTTTTTTTTTTTTTTTTGGTGTCTGTATTATCATTACAAATTTAGATGAGTTTAGGGTTAAGTGAATGATTTTTAACATAATTATGCTTTTTGAAGGTTATTGATAAATACTAATTGTAGGGACCTAGCTTATTCCTTGCCAGACC
>NC_036866.1:1589656-1598822 GCF_002910315.2 Salvelinus sp. IW2-2015 | reverse complement strand
CTACAGGGTGAATTGTGGAGGCTATATAAGGGGGTACCGGTACAGAGTCAATTGGAGGCTATATACAGGTGTACCGGTACAGAGTCAATGTGGAGGCTATATACTAGGGTACGGGGACAGAGTCAATGTTGAGGCTATATACAGGGGTACCGGTACAGAGTCAATGTGGAGGCCATATACAGGGGTACGGTACAGAGTCAATGTGGAGGCTATATACTGGGGTACCAGTACAGGGTGAATGTGGAGGCTATATACAGGGGTACCGGTACAGAGTCAAAGTGTGGAGGCTATATACGGGGGTACCAGTACAGAGTCAATGTGGAGGCTATATACTGGGGGTACCAGTACAGGGTGAATGTGGGAGGCTATATACAGGGGTACCGGTACAGAGTCAATGTGGAGGCTATATACAGGGGGTACTGGTACAAAAGTCAATGTGGAGGCTATATACTGGGGGTACCAGTACAGGGTGAATGGGGAGGCTATATACAGGGGGTACCGGTACAGAGTCAATGTGGAGGCTATATACAGGGGGTACCAGTTCAGAGTCAATGTGGAGGCATATACTGGGGGTACCAGTACAGGGTGAATGTGGAGGCTATATACAGGGGGTACCGGTACAGAGTCAATGTGGAGGCTATATACAGGGGGTACGGTACAAGTCAATGTGGAGGCTATATACTGGGGTACCAGTACAGGAGTGAATGTGGAGTATATACAGGGGGTACCGGTACAGAGTCAATTGGAGGCTATATACAGGGGTACCGGTACAGAGTCAATGTGGAGGCTATATACTAGGGGTACCGGTGACAGAGTCAATGTGAAGGCTATATACAGGGGTACCGGTACAGAGTCAATGTGGAGGCCATATACAGGGTACGGTACAGAGTCAATGTGGAGGCTATATACTGGGGGTACCAGTACAGGGTGAATGTGGAGGCATATATACAGGGGTACCGGTACAGAGTCAATGTGGAGGCTATATACAGGGGGTACCGTACAGAGTCATGTGGAGGCTATATACTGGGGGTACCAGTACAGGGTGAATGTGGAGGCTATATACAGGGGGTACCGGTACAGAGTCAATGTGGAGGCTATATACAGGGGGTACTGGTACAAAGGTCAATGTGGAGGCTATATCGGGGGTACAGTACAGGTGAATGTGGAGGCTATATACAGGGGGTACCGGTACAGAGTCAATCTGGAGACAATATATATACAGGGGGTACCGGCACAGAGTCAATGTGGAGGCTATATACTGGGGGTACCAGTACAGGGTGAATGTGGAGGCTATATACAGGGGGGTACCGGTACAGAGTGAATGTGGAGGCTATATACAGGGGGTACCGGTACAGAGTCAATGTGGAGGCTATATACAGGGGGTACCGGTATAGAGTCAATGTGGAGGCTATATACAGGGGTGTACTGGTACAGAGTCAAATTGCGGGGACACCGGTTAGTTTAGGTAATATATACATGTAGGTAGGGTTTATTAAAGTGATGCATAAATGATAACAACAGAGTAGCAGCGGTGTAAAAGTGGGGGGGCAATGCAAATAGTCTGGGTAGCCATTTGATTAGATGTTCAGGAGTCTTATGGCTTATGGCCCAAGCACTTGCCATACCAGGCAGTGATGCAACCCGTCAGGATGCTCTCGATGGTGCAGCTTTAGAACCTTTTGAGGATCTGAGGACCCATGCCAAATCTTTTCAGTCTCCAGAGGGGTTATAGGTTTTGTTGTGCCCTCTTCACGACTGTCTTGGTGTGCTTGGACCATGTTAGTTTGTTGGTGATGTGGACACCAAGGAACTTGACGTTCTCAACCTGCTCCACTACAGCCCTTTCAATGAGATTGGGGGCATGCTCAGTCCTCTTTCTCCTGTAGTCCACAATCATCTCCTTTGTCTTGATCATGTTGCGGGAAAGGTTGTTGTCCTGGCACCACACGGCCAGGTCTTTGACCTCCTCTCTATAGGCTGTCTCGCCATTGTCGGTGATCAGGCCTACCACTGTTGTGTCATCGGCAAACTTAATGATGGTGATGGAGTCGTGCCTGGCCGTGCAGTCATGAGTGAACAGGGAGTACAGGAGAGGACTGAGCACGCACCCCTGAGGGGCCCCTGTGTTGAGGATRYGRGTGGCGYATGTGTTGTTACCTACCCTTACCACTCGGGGGCGGCCCGTCAGGAAGTCAAGGATCACGTTGCAGAGGTAAGTGCTTAGTCTCAGGGTCCTTAGCATATTGATGAGCTTTGAGGGCACTATGGTGTTGAACGCTGAGCTGTAGTCAATGAATAGCATTCTCACATAGGTGTTCCTTTTGTCCAGGTGGGAAAGGGGAGTGTGGAGTGCAAGAGATTGCATCAACTGTGGAGCTGTTAGGGCCGATGCAAATTAGAGTGGGTCTAGGGTTTCTGGAATAATGATGTTGATGTGAGCCATGACCAGCCTTTCAAAGTACTTCATGGCTACAAATGTGAGTGCTACGGGTCGGTAGTCATTTAGGCAGGTTATCTTAGTGTTCTTGGGCATAGGGACTACTGTGGTCTGCTTGAAACATGTTTGTATTGCAGACTCGGACAGGGAGAAGTTGAAAATGTCAGTGAAGACACTTGCCAGTTGGTCAGCGCATGCTCGCAGTATACGTCCTGGTAATCTGTCTGGCCTTTCAACCTTTTGAATGTTGACCTGTTTAAAGGTCTTACTCACATAGGCAACGGAGAGCGTGATCACACAGTCTTCCYGAACAGCTGGTGCTCTCATGCATGTTTCAGTGTTATTTGCCTCGAAGCATGCATAGAAGTAGTTTTGCTCGTCTGGTAGGCTCGTGTCACTGGGCAGCTCTCGGCTGTGCTTCCCTTTGTAGTCTGTAATGGTTTTCAAGCCCTGCCACATCCGACGAGCGTCAGAGCAAGTGTAGTACAATTCGATCTTAATCCTGTATTGACGCTCTGCCTGTTTGATGGTTCGTCAGAGGGCATAGCGGGATTTCTTATAAGCTTCCAGGTCAGAGTCCCGCTCCCTGAAAACGGCAGCTCTAGCCTTTAGCTCAGTGCGGATGTTGCCTGTAATTCATGGCTTCTGGTTGGGGTATGTACGTATGGTCACTTTGGGGACGACGTCATCGATGCGCTCATTGATGAAGCCAATGACTGATGTGGTGTACTCCTCGATGCCATTGGAGGAATTTTGCTTGTAAGCAGGAATCAGGAGGATAGAATTAGGATCAGATTTGCCAAATGGAGGGTGAGGGAGAGCTTTGTATGCACCTCTGTGTGTGGAGTAAAGGTGGTCCAGAGTTGTTTTCCCCTCTGGTTGGACATTTAACATGTTGATAGAAATTTGGTATGATGGATTTAAGTTTCCCCGCATTGAAGTTCCCGGCTACTAGGAGCACCGCCTCTGGGTGAGCGTTTTCCTGTTTGCTTATGGCCGAATACAGCTCATTCAGTGCGGTCTTAGTGCCAGCATCAGTCTGTCGTGATATGTAGACAGCTACGAAAAATACAGATGAAAACTCTTTAGGTAGATAGTGTGGTCTACAGCTTATCATGAGATACTATACCTCAGGCAAGCAAAACCTCAAGACTTCCTTAGATATCGTGCACAAGCTGTTATTTACAAAAATACATAGTTCTCCGCCCCCTGTCTTACCAGATGCCGCTGTTCTATCCTGCCAGTGCAGCATATAACCAGCCTGCTGTATGTTGATGATGTCGTCGTTCAGCCACGACTCCGTGAAGCATAAGATATTACAGTTTTGAATGTCCCGTTGGTAGTTTAATGTTCTGCGTAGGTCATCGATTTTATTCTCCAAAGATTGCACGTTTGCTAGCAGAATGGAAGGAAGTGGGGGTTTATTCGATCCCCTAAGAATTCTCAGAAGGCAGCCCGCCCTCTGGCCCCTTTTTCTCCGCCGTCTCTTCACGCAAATGACGGGGATCTGAGCCTGTTCCCGGGAAATCAGTATATGATTCACGTTGGGCTTGTCGGACTCGTTAAAGACTAGGCCTTGTGTCACAATATTCCTCTTAAATCAACCTATAGACCTTAGTGAAGACTGGGCCTTATGTCAGAAAATCATCCTACTCTAGGAGGATTATTACTGTTGACATGTCTGGCTTGATATGTTAGGAGGAGTATTCCTGTTGACATGTCTGGCTTGATATGTTAGGAGGAGTATTCCTGTTGACATGTCTGGCTTGATGTATTAGCACACACACACACACACACACACACACACACACACACACACACACACACACACCACACACACACACACACACTCCACACACATCTCCACACACACACACACACACACACACACACACACACACACACACACACACACACACACACACACACACAACACACCACACACACACAAACTCAGCAGCATACTACAGATCTGTTGAAAGATATAATTACAATACAGACATATTATACATGTTATGTTTAGATCTACAATTACATTCATCAAAGGTTTTGTATGTATGTGAGTGTGTGCGTTTGCCTGTGTGTGTGTGTGCGTTTGCCTGTGTGTGTGTTGTGTGTGTGTGGTGTGTGTGTGTGTGTGTGTGTGTGTGTGTGTGTGTGTGTGTGTGTGTGTGTGTGTGTGTGTGTGGTGTGTGTGTTTGTGTGTGTGGTGTGTGTGGTGTGTGTGTGTGTGTGTGTGTGTGTGTGTGTTGTTTATGTCCGTATTAAAATGTTGATTAGGGCGCCTCATTTTCAGGCCATTTTTTCTATCGAATTGCACCCGCTGAAAAAAAAAAGCTCTGACTGTTATCCCTTTGAAAATGATAATGATGACTGCTTGCAAAACATCACAATGTTTGTAGATTTTTCTTTTCTTCCCAGGACGAAGGTCAAATATGAACACTTTCCCTACCTGCAGCCCTGAGAGGAATTCCACATAGGAAGGTCTTAGCGGTGGGATTCATTCGGAGTTGCTGCTTTTTAATTTGAATTCCGACACATACATACGTTGTGTATTGGTATATATCTAGGAGTATGAGGAAGGGGAATGTGCAAAGAACCTGAGATATCATTATTCAGTCGAGTATCCCTTCAAGACTTATTGTGGACTCTACTGTACACTGAATTATAAATGTAATATTTTTCAGTAGATATGTACAGTTCTTGTCAGGTTAAATGTATTGTAATTTGATGAGGGTAAGGATACATAACGGATGAACAAACCACTGCACAGGGTTTGGAGTGAGAGAAAAATGTGAAGCAATTTAGAAATATTGGAGGATGACAATGTCATTCAACATTTAGTCTAAGCCTGGAGCTTTTTAGTCTGATTTAATTCATTTAGGAAATCAATTAAAACCCATAGTGGGATCCTATTAAATTAATCTGAAAATGTTGTACCCACCGGAAACTTTAAATTCAATCTAATAGTTTAAGTCATTAACTACTCATTTAGACTGCAGCTAATCGTGTTCCTGTTAATTAGACTGCAGCTAATCGTGTTCCTTTTAATTAGACTGCAGCTAATCGTGTTCCTGTTAATTAGACTGCAGCTAATCATTTCCTATTAATTAGACTGCAGCTAATCATGTTCCTATTAATTAGACTGTAGCTAATGTCGTAATGACTGCAGCTATCGTGTCCTGTTAATTAGACTGCAGCTAATCGTGTTCCTGTTAATTAGACTGCAGCTAATCATGTCCTGTTAATTAGACTGCAGCTAATCATGTTCCTATTAATTAGACTGCAGCTAATCATGTTCCTATTAATTAGACTGCAGCTAATCATGTTCCTATTAATTAGACTGCAGCTAATCATGTTCCTATTAATTAGAGCTGCAAGCTAATCATGTTCCTGTTAATTAGACTGCAGCTAATCATGTTCCTATTAATTATATTTCAAAAATGTTTAGCCTTCATAGATTTAGTGCTCTCAGACTCGAATGTGAGAAGCATTGGCAATTCTGTCTCGCTCTCTCTCTTTCTCTCTCTGTGTGTGTGTGTGTGTGTGTGTGTGTGTGTGTGTGTGTGTGTGTGTGTGTGTGTGTGTGTGTGTGGGTTGTGTGTGTGTGTGTGTGTGTGTGTGTGTGTGTGTGTGTTGTGTGTGTGTGTGTGTGTGTGTGTGTGTGTGTGTGGTGTGTGTGTGTGGTGTTGTAGTGGTGTGTGGTGGTGGTGTGTGTGTGTGTGTGTATTTATTTTATTAGGATTTCCATTAGTTCCTGCCAAGGCAGCAGCTGGTCTCCTGGAGTCCAAACACATTAAGGCACTCACATCACACATAAAACAAAATATGAACAGTACATCATATAACAATTATAAGCCACAACATATATACAATACAAAATGTATAATACCCACATACAACAATATTACAATGTATGTGTTTGTAGAGTTCATTTGCTCGCGTAAATGCTTATACATGTATCTGTGCCTGTGTGTGTTCTCTTCACAGTCCCGTTGTTACCATAAGGTGTCTTTTTATCTGTTATTTAAATCTGATTCTACTGCTGCATCAGATACTTGATGTGGAATAGAGTTCCATTGTAGTCATGGCTCTATGTAGTACTGTGCGCCTCCATAGTCTGTTCTGGACTTGGGGACTGTGAAGAGACCTCTTGTGTCATGTCTTGTGGGAATGCAGGGTGTTCGAGCTGTTTGCCCAGTAGTTTAAACCGACAGCTCGGTGCATTCAACATGTCAATTCCTCTCATAAAATCAAGTAGTGATGAGGTCAATCTCTCCTCCACTTTGAGCCAGGAGAGATTGACATGCATATTATTAATATTAGCTCTCTGTGTTCATCAAGGGCCAGCTGTGCTGCCCTGTTCTGAGCCAATTACAATTTTCCCCAAGTCCCTCTTTGTGGCACCTGACCACACAACTGAGAACAGTAGTCCAGTGTCGACACAGGCTGTAGACTAAGGGCACCTGTAGGACCTGCCTTGTTGACAGTGCTGTTAAGAAGGTAGAAACTAGGGCCTGTAGGACCTGCCTTGTTGACAGTGCTGTTAAGAAGGTAGAAACTAGGGCCTGTAGGACCTGCCTTGTTGACAGTGCTGTTAAGAAGGCAGAGCAGTGCTTTATTATGGACAGACTTCTCCCCCTCTTAGCTACTGTTGTATCAATATGTTTTGACCACAACAGTTTACAATCTAAGGTTACTCCAAGCAGTTTAGTCACCTCAACTTGCTCAATTTTCACATTATTCATTACAAGATTTAGCTGAGATTTAGGGTTAAGTGAATGATTTGTTACAAATATAATGCTTTTAGTTATTGAAATATTTAGGACTAACTTATTCCTTGCCACCCATTCTGAAACTAACTGCAGCTCTTTAAGTGTTGCAGTCATTTCAGTCGCTGTAGTAGCTGACGTGTATAGTGTTGAGTCAAACGCATACATAGACACACTGGCTTTACTCAGTGCCAGTGGCATGTCATTAGTAAAGATTTTAAAAAGTAAGGAGCCTAGACAGTTGCACTGAGAATTACTGATCCTACCTGGATTATGTTGGAGAAGGCTTCCATTAAAGAACACTGTTCTTTCTGTTAGATAGGTAACTCTTTATCCACAATATAGCAGGGGGTGTAAAGCCATAACACAAATGTGTTTCCAGCAGCAGACTGTGATCGATAATGTCAAAAAGCTGCACTGAAGTCTAACAAGGCAGCCCACACAATCTTTTAATCATCAATTTCCCTCAGCAAATCATCAGTCATTTGTGTAAGTGCCGTGTTTGTTTAATGTCTTTCCCTATAAGCGTGCTGAAAGTCTGTTGAAAATATGTTTACAGTAAAATAGCATTGTATCTGGTCAATATCAGTTATTTTCCATCCAAGTTGTCAGACCCTGGTGGCTTGTCATTGTTGATATACAACAATACTTTTTTCTTTTTTCAATACTTTTCTCTTCCACACTGTGTGTGTGTGTGGTGGGCATGGGCATGTGTGTGTGCATGCTTGCGTGGATGCGTGCGTGCGTGCGTGCGTGTGCGTGTGCGTGTGCGTGTGCGTGTGCGTGCGTGCGTGCGTGTGTGCGTGTGTGTGCGTGCATGCGTGCGTGTGTGTGTTCTCAACACAGCACCAGTGTCAGGATGGTGTATTGGAGGCGAAGTCAAGTGCAAGAGAGCAGATTATAATGAACAGGCGCACTTTTATTATAGTTCCCAAAAAACGAGAGCACTACAATAAACAAACGAGCTCAAAAAACGGAACATAGAAGTAGAGCGCTTAGAATAACACCACATAACATGACAACAATTACACACAACACATGATGGGAAACAGAGGGTTAAATACAAGTAGCTTAATTGGGGAAATGAAAACCAGGTGTGTATGGAAACAAGACAAGTGTCACGCCCTGACCTTAGATCCTTTTTATGTCTCTATTTTGGTTTGGTCAGGGCGTGAGTTAGAGTGGGCATTCTATGTTTTGCATTCTATGTTTTGTATTTCTTTGTTGTTTGGCCGGGTGTGGTTCTCAATCAGAGGCAGCTGTCTATCGTTGTCTATGATTGAGAACCATACTTAGGTAGCTCTTGCCCACAGAGGTTTTGTGGGTAGTTGTTTTCTGTTTTGTAGGAGTACCTGACAGAACTGTTGCGTTTGTTACACTTTTGTTTTAGTTTCAGTGTTCTGTTTATTTATTAAATTTAACATGAAAAACGTACCACGTGGCACCTTGGTCCTCTCCTTCTCCCTCAAACAGCCGTGACAACAAGACAAATGGATATATGAAAAATGAAGCGGCGATGGCTAGAAAGCCGGCGACGTCGATCGCCGAACGCCGCCCGAACAAGGAGAGGGGCCGACTTCGGCAGAAGTCGTGACAACCAGTAAAACCTAGAACTATAAATCAGTAGTATAATAACAGTTATAAATGTATAAATGTCTAGATATATCAACTCTGTGATCTATATAAATATGTGTTTAGATATATCAACTCTGTGATCTATATAAATATATACATGTTTAGATATCAACTTTGATCTATATAAATATATAAATGTTTAGATAGATCAACTCTGTGATCTATATAAATGTTTTGATATATCAACTCTGTGATCTATATAAATGTTTTGATATATCAACTCTGTGATCTATATAAATATATACATGTTTAGATATATCAACTCTGTGATCTATATAAATATATAAATGTCTAGATATATCAACTCTGTGATCTATATAAA
>NC_036866.1:1588085-1589631 GCF_002910315.2 Salvelinus sp. IW2-2015 | reverse complement strand
GGATATAAACCTTCATCACGCGTTGGCGTCAATTCCATTTCAATCCAGTCAATTCAGGAAGTACACTGAAATTGTACTTCCAAATTGGAATTGGAATTTGTTTTACTTTCTGAATTGACTGGAATTGAAATGAAGTTTCACAACTGCTATTCAGAAGAAACTGAAATTCCAATTTTATACTCGAATTGTCTTAATTGCTTCTAGCTCCCTCAATTTGTTGATATTTGCGTTTTACAACTGTACTTTATCCAGACAGAATCAGCAGTGTGTGTTTGTGTCTTAATGAGCTAATGTGTTAACAGGACCGCATCACAGATGAAAGGTTACCATGTTCAGAAACAGGTCCCCTCTCTAGTATTAATTTTGATTTAAAAGTGAACTGATCTAGATCAGCACTAGGATCTGGTCCCCTCTCTAGTATTAATTTTGATTTAAAAGCTGAAACTGATCCTAGATTCTGCACTAGATCTGGTCCCCTCTGTAGTATTCATTTTGATTTAAAGGCTTGAACTGATCCTAGATCAGCACTAGGATCTGGTCCCATCTCTAGTATTAATTTTTGATTAAAAGGCTAACTGATCCAGATTGATTTAAAAGGCTGAACTGATCCTAGATCAGCACTCCTGCTCTGGGATGCTTTGTGGATAGAATCCCAGGTACTACTTGTGGGCTCCTACATTAAATGTATTTCAAATGATGTTTTTAATGATTTTAACACGAATTCCAGTTATGTCAGTCAAATCGCGGCCTATCAAAATTAAGAGCGTCGCACACTCCATGTATAAACTCCCAGCAATTTAATGGGTATTTACCAACGTTTCGGRATCACTGTGCCTTCTTCATGGTAATGTCATGAATACTTGAACCAAGTTATGTAGACAAACAGTGCAATTAGTGTAACCAATGACAATAGTGATGGGTGTGTCATAATGATTAAGTTAATTAAAATGAATTAGTGAAATTGTGGAGAAATTACTTGAACTGTCAGTGGAAAGATTTGTTGGGAAAAATATTTTATAGATGTCGTCCTGGTTTTTACAGTATTTCTTGTTGTACTCTGGCGCCATCTAGTGAAAGATTTATGTTATGAAAATATCACCTGAAACAAATCTAAATTATTGTAATCCACATTTTGCCCATCAAACTCGGAGGTAGACCATATGATTTATCTTCATCAACAGTATTTCCCAAAAACATGGACTCTTAAGATTCTTTGTTTAGAATTCACTTATTGTATTGGCAGAAATGTATACATTTCAACACAGATTAAAAATCTGATTAAATCAAATCCAATGACATATCCAAATCCAAATCCATGAAGGAATTCTATTTCAAGGGAATCATTTATGTATATCAATCGCAGAAAGACAGAACTATAAACACCCACAAAATGGTGTCTATCCTCAAATATACAACTCCGCCGGGACCATGCAATCTGGTGGGCTTCTCTACTTTTATGGGGACGAACGAAAAATTCAGCAAGGAACGATGGTCTCAGTTTCATCAGTGGGGGCATATGTTACCCCCTCCACACACACACGCACAC
>NC_036866.1:1562131-1587326 GCF_002910315.2 Salvelinus sp. IW2-2015 | reverse complement strand
CCCATCTCTCAGGGTCTGAGCTCTACTACATGGTAGAGACCCATCTCTCAGGGTCTGAGCTCTACTACATGGTAGAGACCCATCTCTCAGTGTCTGAGCTCTACCATGGTAGAGGCCCATCTCTCAGTGGTCTGAGCTCTACTACATGGTAGAGACCCATCTCTCAGGGTCTGAGCTCTACTACATGGTAGAGACCCATCTCTCAGGGTCTGAGCTCTACTGCATGGTAGAGGCCCATTTATCATAAATCTAGGTCCTCCCCCTGGCTCAGCGCTGCAGGTAGGTTTAATAAGAACCCCCCTTCTCATATCTGTGACACTCTCTCCAAATTAGAAAGTGACACACCTGATCCCTCGATGGAGGTCACCACTAGGTCACCATCTCCTTCACCCCTGCATCCCTCCCCCATCTCTGAAGTGGAGGGGAGGATACAGGTTAAATCTTAGGGCTAGGCGTCCCGTCAGCGGGACACCTGTCGACAAGTTCTGGTGTAATTGGAGGGCGTGCAATTTTAAGCCTTGAGACATTTGAGACATGGATTGTGTATGTGTGCCATTTAGAAGGTGAATGGGCAAGAAAATATTTAAGTGCCTTTGACTGGGGTATGGTAGTAGGTGCCAGGCTCACCGCTTGGTGTCAAGAACTGAAAAGCTGCTGGGTTTTTCACACTCAACAGTTTCCTGTGTGTATCAAGAATGGTCCACCACCTAAAGAACATCAGGGCAACTTGGCACAACTGTTGGAAGCATTGGAGTCAACATGGGCCAGCATCCCTGTGGAACACTTTCAACATCTTGTAGAGCTCATGCTTTGAATTGAAGATGTTCTGAGAGCAAAAGGGGGTCCAACTGAATATTAGGAAGGGGTTCCTATTGTGTTGTACACTCAGTGTATGTCACTAACGGTTGCTACAAATCCAACCAGTTACAGATTGGATTAGTATAGAAAGAGTCTGGTTCCTCTCTAAGTTTCTCTACGTTTCTTCTTCTAGGTTTCTGCCTTTTTCTTAGCCACCGTGCTTCTACATCTGCATTGCTTGCTGTTTGCGGTTTTTAGGCTGGGTTTCTGTATCAGCACTTTGTGACATCGGCTGATTTTAAAAGGGCTTTAGAAATACGTTTGATTGATTGATTTAACTATCTTTGACTTACTGTGCATCATCATGGATGCATCCTAAATGGCACACTGTCCCCTATATAGTACACTAATTATGACCAGGGCCTGATCACAAGTGAAATCAAATCAAATCAAACTTTATTTGTCACATGCACCGAATACAACAGGTGTAGACTTTACCGTGGAATGCTTACTTACAAGCCCTTAACCAACAATGCAGTTCAAGAAATAGAGGTAAGAAAATGTTTACCAAATAAACTAAAGTAAAAAATAATAAAAGTAACACAAGAAATGTACATAACAATAACGAGGCTATATACAGGGGGCACCGGTACCGATTCAATGTGAGGGGGTATGGGTTAGTGGAGGTAATACAGTGGGGCAAAAAAGTATTTAGTCAGCCACCAATTGTGCAAGTTCTCCCACTTAAAAATATGAGAGAGGCCTGTAATTTTCATCATAGGTACACTTCAAATATGACAGACAAAATGAGATTTTTTTTCTTCAGAAAATCACATTGTAGGATTTTTAATGAATTTATTTGCAAATGATGGTGGAAAATAAGTATTTGGTCAATAACAAAAGTTTATCTCAATACTTGTTATTACCCTTTGTTGGCAATGAAGAGTCAAACGTTTTCTGTAAGTCTTCACAAGTTCACACACTGTTGCTGGTATTTTGGCCCATCCTCCATGCAGATCTCCTCTAGAGCAGTGATGTTTTGGGGCTGTTGCTGGGCAACACGACTTTCAACTCCCTCCAAAGATTTTCTATGGGGTTGAGATCTGGAGACTGGCTAGGCCACTCCAGGACCTTGAAATGCTCTTACGAAGCCACTCCTTCGTTGCCCGTGTGTGTTTGGAACATTGTCATGCTTAAAGACCCAACCACGTTTCATCTTCAATCCCTTGCTGATGGAAGGAGGTTTTCACTCAAAATCTCCCAATACATGCCCCATTCATTCTTTCCTTTACACGGATCAGTCGTCCTGGTCCCCTTGCAGAAAAAACAGCCCCAAACATGATGTTTTCACCCCCATGCTTCACAGTAGGTATGGTGTTCTTTGGATGCAACTCAGCATTCTTTGTCCTCCAAACACGACGAGTTGAGTTTTTACCAAAAAGTATATATTTGGTTTCATCTGACCATATGACATTCTCCCAATATTCTTCTGGATCATCCAAATACTCTCTAGCAAACTTCAGACGATCCTACATACTCTTAAGCAGAGAACACGTTGGCACGCACGCAGATGAGTCCTAGGCGACGGCACCTAGTGTTGTCACTGATGGTTACTTTGTTACTTTGGTACCATACTCTCTCAATCATTCACTAGTCCCCCTGTGGTTCGGGATTTTTTCACCCTTCTGATCCTTTTGACCCTCACACATGAGCTCGTTGGGGCCCCAGATCGAGGGAATTATCATGGTCTATGTTATTCATTCCTTTAAAATTGCTCCCACAGTTATCTTCAAACCAAGTAGCTGCTACCTATTGCAGATTCAGTCTTCCCAGCCTGGTGCAAGCGTCTACAATTTTGTTCTCGTGTCCTTTGACAGCTCTTTTTCTTCCATACGAGTTTGAGTTCTGTGACTTTGTAGCAGTGACAGTTCTTATACTGATAACAAGTTCAAACATGTCATAATACAATAACGAGTGTGAAAGTACAGGTCTGTGAGAGCCAGAAATCGTTCTGTTAGGTGACCAATACTATTTTCCACCATAATTTGCAAATAAATCATTAAAAATCTACAATGTATTTTCTGGACTTTTTTTTCTCATTTTGTCTTCATAGTTGAAGTGTACCTATGATAGAAAATTACAGGCCTCTCTCATCTTTAATGGAGAACTGAACAATTTGTGCGACTAAAACTTTTTTGCCCCACTAGGTGAGTTAGGGTAACACTACTAGATAAATCACACTATGAAGGAATAAAACACCAGCCTGGACGCAAACATATTCTTCAATCGCTCCCGCCCTGTGTTAGCTTCAGAATGTAACAGGATGTGTGCTTCAGAAATCTTCAGGATGTGTAGGATTCAGAAATATCTCAGGATGTACTTCAGGAACTGTCTCAGATTCTAGCTCAAATTACAGAGGTTACTTCAAGGAAATTAACCAGGATAGTTAGCTTCAGAAAACTGTAACAGGATGTGTAGCTTCAAAAAGTAACAATGTTAGCCTTCAGAAATTTAACAGCAGATGTAGCTTCGGAGAATATCAGGATTGTTGTTAGCTTCAGGAAGTAATCAGGAGTGTAGCTCAGAATGTATCAGGAGGTGTAAGCTTCAAAATGTATCAGGATGGAGCTTCAGGAATGAACACAGAGATGTGAGCTTCAGGAATGTACTAGGATGTGTAGCTTCAGGAATTTATCAGATGGTATTCAGAATTTCGAGGATTATATGTAACAGAGTGTGTAGCTTCAGAATCTTACAGAGTGTACTCAGAATAACAGGGTGTACTTAAGGTATTAACCAGAGTTAGCTTCAGGAATTGAACAGATGTACTGTTAAATACCAGTAAATGAAACAATATAATACAGAATCACTTCTCATCTAGTCTCATTGGCAAAAGCTGAGATGTTGGCAGTCTGATTGGTGCAATAAAAACCTGTTATTTTCCATATACTACGAGATGGGAAGCTGGAAGCAAATGGAATTCTATCTAAAGCACACACACACACACACACACACACCACACACACCACACACACAACACACACACACACACACACACACACACACACACACACACACACACACACACACACACACACACACACACACACACACACAGCCACAGACACACACCGCCACAGACACAAACAGCCACAGACACACACATAGCCACAGACACAAACACAGACACATATGAAATCAATTTAACCAGAGCCTCATCCTGTACTCTCTTTGTCTTCCACTGGAGGGTGATGTTTGGTTTAAAATCCTGAGGTTTTCAGACTGGGTATTGTGTTATAACATTTCTGTTTTATGAACATATTAATCATTAAATGCCATTAAATGTCTTAAAAGTTCAGCTACAAAATCCACATTGTTAAATGGCATCAATGAACAAGTATTTTTTTTTTTTTACAAACAACAAATGTATTCTGATGTGATCTCTCTTCCAACACAACATGTACTATTTATATGTCTCCCCCCAACAATCCCAGGCAGTGTATTGTGACTGTGAATGGTGGCCTTTCTGAAGCAGTACCAGTACCAGTGCATTGTATGACCACAGATGATTTTAGGGCTAAATTGACATGTTCTTCTCTCCCCAAATAAGCTTTTTGTCTCAAGTCCTTTGAAATTGATGTGAAAAACTCAAACTGCTTCAGCTACAGTGTTTAATTAAAGATGCCCACACATTGGAAAGAATTAACTAAAAAAAGTGAGCAAACTGAATGCCAGTGGGACCTAAACAGAGAGTACACACAGTGGCAGAATACCTGACCACTGTGACTGTCCCAAATTTAAGGAAAGCTTTGACTATGAACAGACTCAGTGAGAATAGCCTTGCTATTGAGAAAGGCCGCCGTAGGCAGACCTGGCTCTCAAGAGAAGGCAGGCTATGTGCCCACAAAATGAGGTGGAAACTGAACTGCACTTCCAAACCCCCTGCTAAATGTATGACAATATTAGAGACACATATTTCCCTCAGATTACACAGTACCACAAAGAATTTGAAAACTACTGGGTGAAATACCACAGTGTGCCATCACAGCAGCAAGATTTCTGACCTGTTGCCACAAGAAAAGGGCAACCAGTGAAGAACAAACACCATTGTAAATAAAACCCATATTTGTTTTCTCTTTTGTACTTTCACTATTTGCACATTGTTACAACACTGTATATATACATAATATGAACATGTAAATGTCTTTATTCTTTTGGAACTTCTGTGAGTGTAATGTTTACTGTTCATTATTATTGTTTATTTCACTTTGGTTTATTATCTACTTCACTTACTTTGGCAATATTACCATATGTTACCCATGCAAATAAAGCTCTATAATTAAATTGAGAGAAAGAGAGAGAAAGGGAAAGAGAGACAGAGAAAAGGGAAAGCGAATGGGAGAGAGAGAAAGAGAAAGAAAGAAAGAGAAAGAAAGAGAGAGAGAGAAAGAGATAGAGAGAGACAGGGGAAGGGAGAGAGGGAGAGGGAGAGAGAGGGAGAAGAAGAGAGAGAGAGAGAAAGAGATAGAGAAGAAAGAGAGAGAAGAGATAGAGAGGACAGGGAGGGGAGAGGGAGAGGGAGAGAGAGGGAGAAAGAGAGAGAGAGGGGAAGAGAGAGAGAAGAAAGAGAGAGAGAAGAGTTAGAGAGAGAAGGGAAGGGAGAAGGAGAGGAGGAGTGAGATTGAGAAGAACAATTTTAAAGAGAGAAAGAAGAGAGAAAGGAAGAGATTCAAGACTAAAACGTTTAATACTCATAGGCCGTCAGGGATTGAAGAAGCACAATGAATGGTCCCAGATATTGGCATAGCATTGGCTTTCTCAGACAGGCAAGAGAAATGAATGGTCCAAATTTTGGCATAGCCATTGTTTCTCAGACTATCACAGACCAATGAATGGTCCCAGATATTGGCATAGCATTGGTTTCTCAGACTATCACAGACAATGATGTGCCAGATATTGGCATGCCATTGGTTTTCAGACTATACAGACCAATATGGTCCCAGATATTGGCGTAGCATTGGTTTCTCAGAGAGGCACAGAGTAGACCCATGAATGTGCAGGCTGTCATTTAGCATCTTGGCTGTTTTTTGAGTAATGTTTAACGTGAGCGTGAGACATGCCGCACTCTTTATCATGCTAATATTTCCAACAAAGAGAATCTTTATCTCATACAAAAGATGTCTTCAGACGGCCCACAACAAACACAAGACACACATGCATCCTCACAGTTGGTCCTTCTGCATAAGAGCAGTTCTTCAGTGGTACACATTCACACAAACAGCATAATGAGGAAATCCACATACACTGGACAGTTCCCAGATATGAAGTAACCTTTGTTCTTCATCTCAGCTGCCCAACTGACACGTCTTTCACCCCTAAATGACCGCCTCAGTTAGTCCGACAAGGACCTCAATGAGAGATCAAGTTCGTGTTCCCAATGACCTATTCCTATAAAGTCCACTTATTTTTGACAAAATCCCTTTTGGTCCTTCTGGTCAAAAGAAGTGGACTATAAATGGAACAGGGTGACATTTTGGACTAGAAGGCCTTGTTTCTTCTTCTATCCTTAAACAAGCATCAAGCATCCCCTGTCTTCTATCCCTTAAACAAGCATAAGCATGCCCTGTCTTCTATCCCCTTAAACAAGCATCAAGCATGCCCCTGTCTTCTATCCCCTTAAACAAGCATCAAGCATGCCCCTGTCTTCTATCCCTTAACAAGCATCAAGCATGCCCCTGTCTTCTATCCCTTAACAGCATCAAGCATGCCCCCGTCTTCTATCCCTTAACAAGCATCAAGCATGCCCCTGTTCTATCCCTTAACCAAGCATCAAGCATGCTCCTTGTCTTTGTATGCACAGACACAAGGACATATTCATCAGTTGTCAAGCATAATCTTCCTTTCCCTGTTCCGATCTGGATTCAGATTTTTTTTTACCGTGACTATCTCGTCATAAGCTCACTTTAATTGTATCGCTTCACTGAAATTAAAACAGAATTTTGTAAAGTTGTAGTACATTCGATACACGTATAAATGACGTGGAATGTGAGTGTAAGAGAAATATGTTCCGGCGATGACGGACCGTCACAGCTGTTGCCTTTTGTTGTCTGATAACAAAATGAAAAGACAAAAGACACCAAACACCCCCCACACCACCACCACACACACCTCCACACACACACACACACACACACACACACACACACACACACACACATACACACACACACACACACACAACACACACACAACACACACACACCAAACACATACACCAACACCACACAACACACACCACACAAACACCACACACACACACACACACACACACACACACACAGTCTTGTACAGCTACCTTGTGGGGACATACAATTCAGTCCCATTCAAATCTATTTTCCCTAACCTAACCTAATCTAACCCGTACTCTTACCTAACCTAACCTAACCTAACCTAACCCTAACCCAAAAACCTAAACTTTAACCTAACCCTAAACCGAACCCTAGCTCCTAACCTAACCTACAACTAACCCTAGCTCCTAACCTTAATATTTAACTTAATTCTAACCCTAACACTAATTCTAACCTTAACCCTTGGTCAATTTTTTACTTTGTTTACTATTCTTGTAGGGATTCTGGTCCACAAGAATAGTTAAACACGTCACACACACACAACACACACACACACACACACACCACACACACCACACACACAACCACACACACACACAACACCACACACACAACACACAACACACACCACACCAACACCACACACACACACACACACCAACAACGTCATGTTAATAGAGAGGTGTCAACATCACGTCACTGATCTTAATCGTAAAACAAGCCCCTGTTGACACCAACCATTGTTACAGCCATAAAGCATTGTGTTTACAGTTTTTTACGATTGCTTACACACTCAAATTTAACTTTTCCCACAATTAGCAATACCTTACACTCAAGGAGCAAAACACAAGGCTAGATTTGCACAACTGTAAGTACATTGTCAGCTTCACACTATTTGCAAAACATTACAGACAGTGATTTGCAAAACACTAAACACACTTGTATACATCAGACACAGAAGTATATCATGATGTCACTTCCTTGCAATTCCAAAGCACTGACTGTTAAATTACCACACCTATGAGCCAATCTGTTAAACACAGCCATCAGGTGCACAAACACATGATTGCTAAATTGTAGACACACCAATCAGGTTTAAGCACTATAAAAATGCAGCAGGTAGGTTCACCTGCCTTCAACCAAAATGGAAGGAGTCAGAAGAAGAGTGAGGGTGAGAGGAGGAGTACACAGAGGAGGAGAACACAGAGGAGGAGAAGGAGGTAGAGGAAGAGGCAGAGGCCGAGTCAGAGGTCGAGGAAGACCTGAAGCAGGAGGAGAACGTGCACAAAGAAGAAGAGGACCAAACTTATCAAATGACATTCGTGCAACACTAGTGGACCATGTTGTGAACCARGGATTGACGCTGAGGGAGGCTGGACTGAGAGTTCAGCCAAATCTTAGCAGATATACAGTGGCATCTGTCATAAGGACTTTTCGACAGGAAAACAGGTCAAAGAAGYTCTGTCTACAGTTACAGTAATCAGCCGCTTATTGTATGCACCATATCAGCACTTGTGATACCCCTTCCTGTGACATTGTACAGTAAGTTACATGTATTATTCTCTACATAGGATTGAGGGTTGGGAACGACGAGGAGGAAGGGGGCCCATATTCACACAAGAACAAGAGAGAGAGATAATAAACATGGTTTTGGCCAATAATGCTATCAGGCTCCGAGAACTACAAGCCAACATTATCGGTGACCAGGCCATTTTCAATAATGTCCATCAGGTCTCTCAGTCAACACTGGCACGCATCCTGAAAATACATCAGGTTCAAATGAAACAACTTTATCGAGTGCCTTTTGAGCGGAATTCAGAGAGGGTGAAATGGCTGTGGCATGAGTATGTGGAGGTTTGTATTGTTCACTTTAGCACTGTGATGTTGCATACTGCACACAGGACTTTTTTACATTGACTGTATACTAGACCTATCCGGAACTACACAATCTTGTCTTTCACTGTATTTCAGGGAGTTTTGCAGATGGTTGCTGAGGAAATCCTGCATGAATTCATATATATTGATGAGGCAGGGTTCAACCTCACAAAATTAAGAAGGAGAGGCAGAAATATCATTGGCCACAGGGCTATAATCAATGTCCCAGGGCAACGTGGGGGTAACATCACCCTTTGCGCTGCCATTTCACAGCATGGGGTTGTCCTCCGTCATGCCAAAATGGGCCCTTACAACGCACCTCACATTCTCGCATTTTTGGACCGATTGCACCACATCGTCACAGCAGGTAATGAAATGCACCAGCTGCAATACACGGTCATCTGGGACAACGTGTCATTCCACCGCTCTGCTTTGGTCCAGAACTGGTTTCAACACCATCCACAGTTGACAGTACTATACCATCCACCATACTCTCCGTTTCTAAACCCTATCGAAGAGTTTTTCCCTGCATGGCGGTGGAAGGTTTACGATCTCCAGCCCCAGGCTCTGGTACCCTTCATTCAGGCCATGGAGGACGCCTGTGACCAAGTCGACGCCGCAGCTGTGCAAGGATGGATTCGACATTCAAGCCGGTTCTTCCCGCGTTGTCTTGCTAATGACGATATTGCTTGTGATGTTGATGAAATTCTCTGGCCAGATCCAGCTAGGCGAAGAGATCATGTATAGTATGTTTACTGTAGTATTTTCTGTACAATATTGTCAGTTTTTTTCAGATTATTTTTGATGTTTGTTGTTTTTGTTGTTTTACTGTAATTGTAACCTGTACTGGATACAGTATTTTACATTTGTCTGTTGTTTGCTGAGCTAACAGTGTTATGCACACTACTGTAGTAGCATGNTTTACTGTAATTGTAACCTGTACTGGATACAGTATTTTACATTTGTCTGTTGTTTGCTGAGCTAACAGTGTTATGCACACTACTGTAGTAGCATGAAAACTGGGACATGTTTTGTTGTGATTCTCCATGTTGACATGTTGACAGATTTGGGTATATGGAGAYAAATAAATGATATTTTCCTCAGTCTGCAGCATTGGTCTTGTGTAGTGTTTGTATAGTTGCACTTTCTCTGTGTACTTCATTTACAGTACTCTAATCACTGACAATTAGACTTGCTAAAAGTGTTTTAGGTTAGCAACAGCAGTGTGTAACTGGTTCAAAAAGATTGAAGTCATATGAAATGTGTGTGTTTCGTACGGTAACAAAATATAATTTTTATGATGTCGTGTAATAGTTTTGACAAAAGTGTTCCATTTTGCAAATGATCTGAAGTGTTGTGCTAATTGTGTGTAGTGTTTTGACAAACCGGGGCCCTGTTTTCAAAATTGTGCTTAATAAACAATTGAAGAAAACTGTAAAGGGCCAGTCAGTTTTAGTCTTCTAAGAGGTGATGGTGTGGTGTGGTTGCCGTTTGTTATTGCAGGTATCCTAGCAGGAAAAGGTAATGAATACTTCACAGTTTGTCTAGGATATTTCACCCAATCCCTTTTACAAGCATTTTAATGGCATATTCATTTCATTGGGAGTCCTTTCCCTCGGCAGAGTCTTCTCCTGCAGACAGGACTTTTGGCCTACGCGTGACCACAGATTATATTTGACTGGTCGCCTATGTATGACCACAGATTATATTTGACTGTTAGCCTACGTATGACCACAGATTATATTTGACTGTTAAACCTACGTATGACCAAGATTATATTTGACTGTTAACCTACGTATGACCACAGATTATATTTGACTGTTAACTACGTATGACCACAGATTATATTTGACTGTTAGCCTACGTATGACCACAGATTATATTTGACTGTTAACCTACGTATGACCACAGATTATATTTGACTGTTAACCTATGTATGACCACAGATTATATTTGACTGTTGCCTACGTATGACACAGATTTATTTGACTGTTAACCTATGTATGACCACAGATTATATTTGACTGTTAGCCTACATATGACCACAGATTATATTTGACTGTTAACCTACTATGACCACAGATTATATTTGACTGTTAACCTATGTATGACCCAGATTATATTTGACTGTTAGCCTACATATGACCACAGATTTATTTTGACTGTTAACTTACGTATGACCACAGATTATTTTGACTGTTAACCTACGTATGACCACAGATTATATTTGACTGTTAACCTACGTATGACCACAGATTATATTTGACTGTTAACCTACGTATGACCAAGATTATATTTGACTGTTCCTACGTATGACCAGATTATATTTGACTGTTAAACTACGTATGACACAGATTATATTTGACTGTTAACCTATGTATGACCACAGATTATATTTGACTGTTGCCTACGTATGACACAGATTATATTTGACTGTTACCTATGTATGACCAAGATTATATTTGACTGTTAGCCTACATATGACCACAGATTATATTTGACTGTTAACCTACATATGACCACAGATTATATTTGACTGTTAACCTATGTATGACCACAGATTATATTTGACTGTTAGCCTACATATGACCCAAGATTATATTTGACTATTAGCCTAGTATACCACAGATTATATTTGACTATTAGCTAGTATGACCACAGATTATATTTGACTGTTAACCTATGTATGACACAGATTATATTTGACTGTTACCTACATATGACCACAGATTATATTTGACTGTTAACTACATATGACCACAGATTATATTTGACTGTTAACCTACATATGACCACAGATTATATTTGACTGGTCGCTATGTATGACCACAGATTATATTTGACTGTTAGCCTACATATGACCACAGATTATATTTGACTGTTAACCTACATATGACCACAGATTAATATTTGACTGTTAACCTACGTATGACCACAGATTATATTTGACTGTTAACCTATGTATGACCACGATTAATATTTGACTGTTAGCCTACGTATGACCACAGATTATATTTGACTGTTAACTATGTATGACCACAGATTATTTTGACTGTTAGCCTACATATGACCACAGATTATATTTGACTGTTAGCTACATATGACCACAGATTATATTTGACTGGTTCGCCTATGTATGACCACAGATATATTTGACTGTTAGCCTACATAATGACCACAGATTATATTTGACTGTTAGCCTATGTATGACCACAGATTACATTTGACTGTTAACCTATGTATGACCACAGATTACATTTGGCAGCGCTGACATTTATAGAGTTTAACTTTGACGGCCTACACACACACACCAGAATTTATTTTGGCAAACTGTTGTTCCAATATGCAAACGAGTGTAAAAAAAAAAAGCCAATGTTTACACGCAGACCCCAGCCAGTGAAAATGTGAGTTGTGAGTGAGGAATTTCTCAGGGAATATTTTTGGAACTGCGAAGAAACCTCAAAGTCTGTCTAAATAGGGTTCATGGGAGGCAAAATGGAGGGTTGCCATACAACACTGGCAGATGTGACTGAATCCTCTCTTCTCTCTCTTCTCTCTTTCCTCTCAGGCTGCTCTATGTGTCGTCTCTTGCTCCTTTCTCAGCTCAACAAAAACACACACAGGGGCACACACACAGGGGCACACACACAGGGGCACACACACAGGGGCACACACACACAGGGGCACACACACATTTGTTTTACTATCCATATGGGGACCAAACAATTGATTCCCGTTCAGAATCGCACTAACCCTAACCCTTAATTTACCCTAACCTTAACCCTAACCTTAACCCTAAACTCCTAAACCTAACCCCAACCATAATTCCAACCCTAATTCTATGCCTAAACCTAACCCGTAAGCCTAAAATAGCCTCAGACGTGGATATATGTCGAATACTGACTTGTATCACAGGTTACCTGGCTGGTTTTGATCTAGGACACCCACAAGCCTCGCAAGACTCGTCTTCAGTTTAAAACTGAATTTTTAAATGTTTTAAACATTTAAATGTATAATTTACAACTGTGACTTGGCCAAGATAAAGCAAAGCAGTGCGACAAAAACAACACAGAGTTACACATGGGATAAACAAACGCACAGTCAATAACACAATACAAAAATCTGTATACAGTGTGTGCAAATGAAGAGAGGTAAGGCAATAAATAGGCCAATAGTGGCGAAGTAATTACAATTTAGCAATTTACACTGGAGTGATAGATGTGCAGATGAGGATGTGCAGTAGAAATACTGGTGTGCAAAAGAGCAGAAAAACGAAAACAAAAATGGGGATGAGGTAGGTAGGTAGTAGGTTGGATGGGCTATTTACAGATGGGCTGTACAGCTGCAGCAATCGGTAAGCTGCTCTGACAGCTGACGCTTAAAGTTAGTGAGGGAGATATAAATCTCCAACTTCAGTGATTTTTGCATTGGCAGCAGAGAACTGGAAGGAAAGGCGGCCAAAGTGGTGTTGGCTTTGGGGATGACCAGTGAAATATACCTGCTGGAGCGCGTGCTACGGGTGGGTGCTGCTATGGTGACCAGTGAGCTGAGATAAGGCAGAGCTTTACCTAGCAAAGACTTATAGATGACCTGGAGCCAGTGGGTTTGGCGACGAATATGTAGCGAGGAGTAGCCAACGAGAGCATACAGGTCGCAGTGGTGGGTAGTATATGGGGCTGTGGAGACAAAACGGATGGCACTGTGATAGATTGCATCCAATTTGCTGAGTAGTGTTGGAGGCTATTTTGTAAATGACATCGCTGAAGTCAAGGATCGGTAGGATGGTCAGTTTTACGAGAGGGTATGTTTGTCAGCATGAGGGAAGGAGGCTTTGTTGCGAAATAGGAAGCCAATTCTACATTTAACTTTGGATTGGAGATGCTTAATGTGAGTCTGGAAGGAGAGTTTACAGTCTAGCCAGACACCTAGGTATTTATAGTTGTCCACATATACTAAGTCCGAACCGTCCAGGGTAGTGATGCTAGACGGGCAGGCAATGAGGTAGTGATCGCTGAGATCCTGGATGAAAACAGCAGAGGTGTATTTAGAGGGCAAGTTGGTCAGGATAATATCTATGAGGGTGCCCATGTATACGGATTTGGGGTTGTACCTGGTAGGTTCCTTGATAATTTGTGTTAGATTGAGGGCATCTAGCTTAGATTGTAGGACGACCGGGGTGTTAAGCATATCCCAATTAAGGTCACCTAGCAGTACGAACTCTGGCGATAGATGGGGGGCAATCAATTCACATATGGTGTCCAGGGCACAGCTGGGAGCTGGGGGGGTCTATAACAAGCGGCAACAGGAAGGGACTTATTTCTGGAGAGATGGATCTTTAAAAAGTAGAAGCTCGAACTGTTTGGGCATAGACCTGGATAGTATGACAGAACTCTGCAGGCTATATCTACAGTAGATTGCAATTCCGCCCCCTTTAGCAGTTCTGTCTTGATGGAAAATGATGTAATTGGGGATGGAAATTTCAGAATTTTTGGTGGTTCCTAAGCCAGGATTCAGACACGGCTAGGACATCAGGGTTGGCGGAGTGTGCTAAAACAGTGAATAAAGCAAACTTAGGGAGGAGGCTTCTGATGTTAACATGCATGAACCCAAGGCTTTTATGGTTGCAGAAGTCAACAAATGAGAGCGCCTGGGGACACACGGGGCCTGGGTTAACCTCTACATCACCAGAGGAACAGAGGAGGAGTAGGATGAGGGTACGGCTAAAGGCTAAAAGAACTGGTCGTCTAGTGCTTTGGGAAAAGAGAATAAAAGGAGCAGATTTCTGGGCGTGGTAGGATAGATTCAGGGCATAGTGTACAGACAAGGGTATGGTAGGGTGCGAGTACAATGGGGGTAAACCAAGGCATTGAGTGACGATGAGAGAGGTTTCATCTCTGGAGGCACCAGTTAAGCTAGGTGCGGTCTCCGCATGTGTGGGGGGTGGGACAAGGGGGCTATCTGAGGCATGTTGAGCAGGACTAGGGGCTCCGCAGTAAAATTAAACAATGAGAGCTGCCCTAAACAACAGTATACAAGGCATATTAGAGAAAGGCATAAAGCAATCACAAGTGTTGATTGGGAGAGCTAAGACAACAACGGGTGAGACAACAACAGGTAAACAGCTAGGACAACAACAACAACGGGTAAATGACGATGAATGGGCAGAGAGGATCAGTTAGCTGCACATAGGGCCTGAGTTCGAGGCTGAGGCCYACAGATAAACAAAATGAAGTACCGTGTTAATATACAGTCCAGTTGGCATCAGCTGTGTTGCCGAGTGATCATAGGGTCCCAATGAGCAGCAAAGACGAAACAAGGAGCCGTTCGGTAGACGATTACTACGCAAGGAGCGTAGTAATCGCGAGCGGGAGTCACGGCGAGCGGGAGTCACGGCGTTTAGGAAGCTAGCAGGTCAGGGCTAGCAGATGGATGCACACCAACAACCACAACGCAGAGGCCGGTTGAGAGCACATCGGCCAAATTACGTCAGCAGACCAGCAGATCAGTCGCGATGGATCGGCGGGGCTCCGTGTCGACAAAGGGTCCAGGCCAATTGGCAAGAGAGGTATTGTAGTTGGTGTACTTCGTTTGCTAGCTGGGAAATGGACCTAGCTCGAGGCTAGCTCGAGGCTAGCTCGAGGCTAGCTGGTGCAGGCTTCTGGACAAGGGCGTTAGCCACAATACCCACTCGGTAGCAACTAGTATACACTGAGTGTACAAAAAATGAGGAACACCTTCCTACTGAGTTGCACCCCRTTTTGCCCTCAGAACAGACTCAATTAGTTGGGGCATGGACTCTACAAGGTGTTGAAAGCGTTCCACAGGAATGCTGGCCCATGTTGACTCGAATGATTCTCACAGTTGTATCCAGTTGGCTATATGCCCTTTGGGTGTTGGACCATTCTTGATACACATGGGAAACACAGCAGCGTTGCAGTTCTTGACTCAAACTGGTGCGCCTGGCACCAACTACCATACCCTGTTCAAAAGGCACTTAAAAATGTTGTCTTGTCACCCGCTGAATGGCACACGTTTCAATTGTCTCATGTTTAAAAAAAWTGTTTTTTTACTTGTCTCCTCCCCTTCATCTACACTGATTGAAATGGATTTAACAAATGGCATCAGTAAGATATAGTAGGATATAGTAGTATGTATATATATATATAGTAGTATGTAGGACAGACATTTCAAAACAAACTTCCTTTTGATACATTGTTCCATGTATGAATCTCTTACTCAATGTGTTTCTATGGGCTAATAGCAATAAGACCAAATTCTAATGTTTCATCCCAAAAATAAGACCAAATGTTTCATCCCAAAAATAAGACCAAATGTTTCATCCCAAAAATGTTTATATACTGTATATATATTTATATATCTTTATTTTTTTTATATTTTTTTTATATATATTTTTTTTTATACCTACAGGGGTCCTAAAATGTTCAATCAAATAGCTAAATGATCCATGGTATGACCATGTTATTACAATTCCATATGTCAGCTCAGCAGAAACTCCGCCCATCCAGGCTTAAAGTGTCTATTCATACAAATAGCTCTGAATGGTTTGAATCGTGTTTGAATGTAATGCGATTTTTTAAATTAAATAAAGTATTTAAAATGCGTGCTAGTCGACACATAAATTATTATACGTAATATTCTAGATGTCATATTTGCATTGTAACATTGTATCTCCCAGTTGTTAGCTTATACATTATTGGGGTTTTTTCCCTTCCAAATAGCATTTGGCAAATGTTATGCAAGCAGGACGAAAAACAAATATGCGAATAAGCCCCATGTTTCTCTTGAGATCAGGAAGTAATATTTTCTATCCTGACCTATTCAGTCACACGCGCGTACACACACACACACACACACACACACACACACACACACACACACACACACACACCTGTCTCTTATACACATCTAGATGTGTATAAGAGACAGCACACACACACACACACACACACACACACACACACACACACACACACACACACACACACACACACACACACACACACACACACACACACACACACACACACACACACACACACACACACACTAACCTGACTTCATTAGCATGTACAAGTGCATCCATATGTGCACTGCACGTCCACGCATGTGAACTGACACATCATTTACATAGTTAACGAGCGGCCAACCGTGAATAAAACATGTGAACCGTAATAACTGCAACATCCTGCAACATAGGGGGTTGAACGTGTCAGTCAGTCAGCCCCCCCCCCACCCTTCACCTATTTGACAAACTGTGAGGTACCCCAACTTAACTGTGAGGTACCCCAACTTAACTGATTGACCCTAATCAGATGTTTTTGGAGGCAAATTAAATCAGAATGTTATAATAGTGGCATAGTCAACTTATTTGTCATGTTATATGGAGGTTTTTCAGTGAAGGTTGGTTTGGATGTTGAGATCAGTTTGTAAATCTCCAATGTGAATGAGTAGGATCAGCGCCATGTATTTAAAGAGTCGGGCCAACTGTTTGATTTTTGAATATTGCTCTAATTCTAGACAGTCAGGTACAGTTCATTTGGAAAGTATTCAGACCCTTGACTTGTTCCACATTTTGTTACGTTACAGTCTTATTCTAAAATGGATTAAATTGTTAGTTTTTTCTCTAAAATCTACACAAAATATCCTGTAATTACAAAGCAACATAAAAAAAAAGTATTTTCAAATGTATTACAAATTACATCACATTTACATAAATATTCAGACCCTTAACTCAGTACTTTGCTGAAGCACCTTTGGCAGTGATTACAGCCTCAAGTCTTCTTGGGTATGATGTTACAAGCTTGGCACACCTGTATTTGAGTAGTTTCTCCCATTCTTCTCTCCAGATCCTCTCAAGCTCTATCAGGTTGGATGGGGAGCGTCGCTGCACAGCTATTTTCAGGTCTTTCCAGAGATGTTCGATTGAGGTTCAAGTCCGGGCTCTGGCTGGGCCACTTAAGGACTTTCAGAGACTTGTCCCGAAGCCACTCCTGAGATGTCTTGGCTGTGTGATTAGGGTCGTTGTCCTGTTGGAAGGTGAACTCTAACAGAAAGTAACTCCAGAGCTCTGTCAGAGTGACCATCGGGTTCTTGGTCACCTCCCTGTCCAAGGCTCTTCTCCCCCGATTGCTCAGTTTGGCCTGGCGGCCAGCTCTAGGAAGAGTCTTGGTGGTTCCAAACTTCTTCCATTTAAGAATGATGGAGGCCATTGTATTCTTGGGAATCTTCAATGCCACATAAATGTTTTGGTACCCTTCCCCAGATCTGTGCCATGGCACAATCCTGTCTCGGAGCTCTACGGACAATTCATTCGAAATCATGGCTTGATTTTTGCTCTGGCATTCACTTTGTCATTATGGGGTATTGTGTGTAGGTTTATGAGGAAAACATTCAATTTAATCCATTTTAGAATAAGGCTGTAACGTAACAAAATGTAATAAAAGTCAAAGGGTCTGAATACTTTCAGAATGCACTGTACGGAGCATTATTTAAATGTTCCCCATTTAACGGCAATGAGGCTCTAACATGGCTGCCATAGAATGTTGTAGTATCAGGTTAATGCGGCTCTAACATGGCTGTTATAGAATGTTGTAGTGTCATGTTAATGAGGCTCTAACATGGCTGTTATAGAATGTTGTAGTGTCATGTTAATGGGGTTCTAACATGGCTGCTATAGAATGTTGTAGTGTCATGTTAATGGGGTTCTAACATGGCTGTTATAGAATGTTGTAGTGTCATGTTAATGGGGTTCTAACATGGCTGTTATAGAATGTTGTAGTGTCATGTTAATGAGGCTCTAACATGGCTGTTATAGAATGTTGTAGTGTCATGTTAATGGGGCTCTAACATGGCTGTTATAGAATGTTGTAGTGTCATGTTAATGAGGCTCTAACATGGCTGTTATAGAATGTTGTAGTGTCATGTTAATGAGGCTCTAACATGGCTGGACTGGCCTGTAAAGAATGTTGTAGTGTCATGTTAATGGGGTTCTAACATGGCTGTTATAGAATGTTGTAGTGTCATGTTAATGGGTCTAACATGGCTGTATAGAATGTTGTAGTGTCATGTTAATGGGGTCTAACATGGCTGTTATAGAATGTTGTAGTGTCATGTTAATGGGTCTAACATGGCTGTTATAGAATGTTGTAGTGTCATGTTAATGAGTCTAACATGGCTGTTATAGAATGTTTTAGTGTCATGTTAATGGGGTCTAACATGGCTGTATAGAATGTTGTAGTGTCATGTTAATGGGTTCTAACATGGCTGTATAGAATGTTGTAGTGTCATGTTAATGGTCTAACATGGCTGTTATAGAATGTTGTAGTGTCATGTTAATGGGGTCTAACATGGCTGTATAGAATGTTGTAGTGTCATGTTAATGGTTCTAACATGGCTGTTATAGAATGTTGTAGTGTCATGTTAATGGGTCTAACATGGCTGTTATAGAATGTTGTAGTGTCATGTTAATGGGGTCTAACATGGCTGTATAGAAGTTGTAGTGTCATGTTAATGATTTCTAACATGGCTGTTATAGAATGTTGTAGTGTCATGTTAATGGGGTCTAACATGGCTGTATAGAATGTTGTAGTTCATGTTAATGGGTTCTAACATGGCTGTATAGAATGTTGTAGTGTCATGTTAATGGGTCTAACATGGCTGTTATAGAATGTTGTAGTGTCATGTTAATGGGTCTAACATGGCTGTATAGAATGTTGTAGTGTCATGTTAATGGGTCTAACATGGCTGTATAGAATGTTGTAGTGTCATGTTAATGGGGTCTAACATGGCTGTATAGAATGTTGTAGTGTCTGGTTGGTGTGTGGTCCTTGTTGTGTTCTGGTGCGTTTGGTTGTGGCGTCCTCGTTGTTTAATTTTTGCTTTTGTACACATTGCCTTTTCACATATTCAGTCAAACGGAACACACACAAAATGGAACATTACAGAGTGGAGACATATTTGAGTATGTCAAATGTTTGCATTCAATGTGCTAAAACATTTTAAAAGTTGTGAGTGATGGAGTGGTTCGCAGATGGCCAGGGAGAGCATTCCATAGGTGAGGAACAAGGAAACAGAAGGCTCGGTCCCCCGTAGTTCAGAGATATGTCATGGGGATGTGAATCAGTAGGGAGTGGCTGGAGCAGAGAGTCAAAATCAAATCAAAATGTATTTGTCACATGCTCCGAATACAACAGGAATTAACGTGAAATTGCTTACAAGCCCTTAACCAACAACGCAGTTCAAGAAATAGAGTTTATAAAATATTTACTATACGCCTCCCGAGTGGCGCAGTGGTCTAAGGCACTGCATCGCAGTGCTAGCTGTGCCACTAGAGATTCTGGGTTCGAGTCCAGGCTTTGTCACAGCTGGCTGTTACCGGGAGGCCCATGGGGCGGTGCACAATTGTTAGGGGAGGGTTTGGCCGGCAGGGATATCCTTGTCTCATTGCGCACTAGCGGGCCGGGTGCAGTGCATGCTGACACTGTCGCCAGGTGTACTGTGTTTCCTCTGACACATTGGTGTGGCTGGCTTCCAGGTTGGATGGGCATTGTGATAAGAAGCAGTGTGGCTTGGTTGGGTTGTGTTTCAGAGAACGCGTGGCTCTCGACCTTTGCCTCTCCCGGGTGAACAGGGAGTAAAGGACGGGACTAAGCACGCACCCCTGAGGGTGCGCACCCCCTTACCACCTGGGGGCGGCCCGTCAGGAAGTCCAGGATCCAGTTGCAGAGGGAGGTGTTTAGTCCCAGGGTCCTTAGCTTAGTGATGAGCTTNCCCCTTACCACCTGGGGGCGGCCCGTCAGGAAGTCCAGGATCCAGTTGCAGAGGGAGGTGTTTAGTCCCAGGGTCCTTAGCTTAGTGATGAGCTTTGTGGGCACTATGGTGTTGAACGCTGAGCTGTAGTCAATGAACAGCATTCTCACATAGGTGTTCCTTTTGTCAAGGAGGGAAAGGGCAATGTGGAGTTCGATTGAGATTGAGTCATGGGGGCAGGTTGAGTCATTGGGGCAGGATGTGAATTGGAGTGGGTCTAGCATTTCTGGCATGATGATGTTGATGTGAGCCATGACGAGCCTTTCAAAGCACTTCATGGCTACCAACGTGAGTGCTATGGGGCAGTAATCATTTAGGCAGGTTACCTTCGCTTTCTTGGGCACAGGGGCTGTAGTGGTCGGTTTGAAACATGTAGGCATTACAGACTTGGCCAAGGAGAGGCTGAAAATGTCAGTGAATACACTTGCCAGTTGGTCCACGCCTGCTTTGAGTCATGAGTCACACACATGTTGACCTGTTTAAAGGTTTTGCTCACATCGGGTACGGAGAGCGTGATCACGCAGTCGTCTGGAACAGCTGGTGCTTTCATGCATGCTTCAGTGTTGCTTGCCTCGAAGCGAGCATAAAAGGCATTTAGCTTGCTTATTAGGCAGATCGCAGCTGGGTTTCCTTTGTAGTGCGAGGTGGCTCGCTGATTGAGATGAGTTCGCTGATGAAGGTGGGCCTCAATTCATTCAAGGCTTAAAATACAAGCATGAGGATTTGAAGTCGATGCTGTAGTTGACCGTAGCCAGTCGAGGGCACCCAAGTGGTTCAGCGGTCTAAGGCACTGCACCTCCGTGCTAGAGGCTTTACTACAGACACCCTGGTTCAGCGGTCTAAGGCACTGCACCTCCGTGCTAGAGGCGTCAATACAGACACCCTGATTCGATTCCAGGCTGAATCACAACCTGCCATTATTCAGAGTCCCATAGAGCGGTGCACAATTGGCCCAGTGTCGTCCGGGTCGGGGTTTGGCCGGGGTAGGCCGTCATTGTAAATAAGAATTTGTTCTTAACTAACTTGTCTAGTTAAATAAAATAAAAATGTGATCTGACTTGTTGGTCCTGGCCAGGACCCTGGCAGAACTGTTCTGGATTAGTTGAAGTCTCTGTAGTGATTTGGCTGGGAGGCCCCCCCTAAGCAGCGCATTGATTTTCTCTGCACTTTGCATTATGTTTCACACATCTGTTTTATGTCGGCATCGAAGGACAGAGTAGGATCAAACTTGACTCCTAAGTTGGAGATGACGTAAGACAGGTGCATAYCCTGGCCGTTGATTGTAGGGCAGATGTTTCCAGCACTGGAGACCTGCTTGGGTGTCCCAATAAGCAAAGCCTCAGTCTTGCTACTGTTCAACTGGAGGAGGTTCTCTTTCATCCATGCTCTGATGTCCTCTAGGCATCATGTCATATGAAAACAATACAAATGATGTTAACATTACACCCAGTAAAACTATATAATGTCATAGGAAAACAATACATATTATGCATAAACTACATAATGTCATATGAAACCAATAATTATTTATCATCTGAATGTACCATAAAACATTGCATTGGACAAAAAAAATAGATTTTTCAAAAAGTGCTGATTTTCAACACACACACACACACACACAAACACCACACCACAACACACACACACACCACACACACCACACCACACACACACACACACACACACACACACACACACACACACACACACACACACACACACACACACACACACACACACACACAAGGTCCCTTCACATTCCGCTAGCTTCGTGCCCCTCGAGATCCACACACCCGCTGCCTGGTTATACAAGCCAAGTCCTGAGGTGGGGCTATGGGGTTGGTTGGTAGCCGGTACAGTATGGGACCTATACGGCTGCAGCCAGCCTATAGAATGCGAGCACCACACAAAGCCACTCTATCTGATTCCCAGACCCTACTGTAAATATTCAGGGGTGCCCCTGTCGTTCTTTCCATCCCTCCATCCCTCCATCCCTTCATCCCCAGGTTGGACCGATTCCCAAGGAGAGTTACAGTGGACAGAGAAGACCCGGGTTCAAATAGTATTAGAAATCTCTCACATATTTGAAATGTTTTCTCTTGCCTGCCTGTAGTGTGAAATAGGTTTTCTGTTTTGGGACGGTTCAATTCGTCCCTTAAGTCAGGAATGTTCAATTGAGCCCAAATTAAGTATTTGCAATGACATCAAATAGTAGTTGAATCCAGCTCTGGTCGGCACGGACAGTAAAAAAGCTGACTTCATCCCGGCACGACCTAATTGGCGAGCCCATCACTGTTGGTCGTTAAAGCCGGTTAAATAAGGCCAACTTTGAGAAGGCCAATGAATTACGATCTTACGGAAAACCTGTTGGGTATTTGATTAATGGCGTCAGAGGAGGTATAAAACCATGGGGATTTTTGTGGAGTGGGACTGGAGGGTACTGATATGTGAATGGTTAATCACATCTGGGAGCTTCGGCTCGGCCACCTAATACTCCCAGAGGCGGCCAACTCAAACACAGCTGTGAAATGTCTTCCACACCTGGACAAATAGTACATTCTGGAGCTGCTGCCTGTGAAACTGGACAAATAGTCAATTCTGGAGCTGCTGRCTGTGAAACTCGTTCCAACTCGTTCCCGCTAATGCCCCCCTTGTCACTCTCTCCGATGGGACTGAGGCGTCTCTCTAAGGGCACAGTGGCAAACCTTGCGGTTTTTGGACAAATTGTAGTTATATTTTTCATTCATGAATTGGACTGCTTAGTTGTCTTGTTTTCCTGTTCTAGTTTGATCTGGGTGTTGACGTTGTGGTTTGATCTGGGTTTTGACGTTGTGGTTTGATCTGGGTTTTGACGTTGTGGTTTGATCTGGGTTTTGACGAGCAACAGGCTTCAATGAATTTTCAAAATGTCATATAAAATTAGAAACAGACACCATTTTCAAACAGACTTTCGTCATTTTAAATCCGGTTTTCGTTCATCTGTACTTATTAAAGTCCCAATCGCGATCTTATCTCAACTCATTAAATCACATTAAAAATATCAAAATAAAACAAAAATAGTAAGTTGGGCAAAACACGATTTTATGAAGCCAGAATTTTTGCCTCGGACTGTAGGGCGAGTTCTTGAGTCGAACGCTCTATCTATATCACAGACGGTTGGTGCACCTTAATGGGGAGACCGTGTCCAACGCTACTGCTTTACGAAGTGTAATGTACTGGAGGCCCGAATAGTACAGGTGCTTCCTTGTGCTGGACAATATAAAAGCTAATTTAAAATGCCGCAGTAGTTTGTAACCAACACAAGGGCAATTGGCATGCTGACTTGCAGAGAGTCCACGGGGGCTGGCTGCCTAAATTATGGGCCTATGCCCTTCCCAGGCCCACCCAGCGCCATCCCATGGCTGCACCCCTGCCCTCCAGGCCCACCCAGGGGCCACCGCTGCCTGCACCCAGCCTGCCTCCAGCTCATGGTGAAATCCATAGATTAAGGCCAAATAATTTCAGTTGACTGATTGTCTTAGTAATGAAACTGGAAGAACCGGTTTTCCGTATATATGGGGTATGTGTGATAATTCATGAAGAAAAAAAACTATTGTAACATCTTTACCGAATAAGGCTGTACGTAACAAAGATCGTGGACAAAAGTCAAGAGTGTCTGATAGAAAATAACAATCTCACCCTCCAGTGTTTAACTAAGATTAACCCCCCACAAATCGGGGGCACCCAGATCCAACCACATACCGTCGAACACCAGATCCAAACCACAAACGTCAAAAGTGACAGATCAAACCACAACGTCAACAAACGCAGATCAAACCAGACAACGTCGAAAACAACCGCAGATCAAAACCACAAACGTCAAAACGCAGCATCAAACCACAACGTAACAACCCCAGGAATTCCAACCAAAACGTCAACACGCAAGATCAAACCCAACGTCAACACCCAGATCAGAACCACAACGTCAACACCCGATCGCAAACACAAAGTCAAATCAGACTCAAATCGACCACAACGTCAAAACCCAGATCAAACCAAAGTGCAACAGACCCAGACTCAAACCACAACGTCGACACCCAGATCAAAACCACACACTCAAAACCAGATCTCACAACCACAACGTCAAAACGCAGATCCAACCAACAACGTTTCAAACGCAAGAAACCACAACGTCAAACCCGAAATCATATACCACAACCAAACCAGATCAAACCACAAGACGTCAAGAACCGCAGATCAAACCACAACGTCAAGAACTCAGATCAAACCACAACGCACAGTCCACACCAAACCCAGATCAAACACAACGTCAAACACCCCAGATCAACCACAACGTCAAAAAACCCTGTACACGGTCACACCAGACCACAACGTCAAAAGCCAGATTCAAACCACAATACGTCCAAAAACTACCAGATCCAAACCACAACGTCAACACCCAGATCCAAACCCACAACGTCCAACACCCAGATCCAACCACAACGTCAAAACGCGAGATTCAAACCACAACGTCACAAACGCCAGATGCAAAACCACAACGTTCAAAACCCAGATCAAACCACAAC
>NC_036866.1:1531473-1562106 GCF_002910315.2 Salvelinus sp. IW2-2015 | reverse complement strand
GATCTGGGTGTTGACGTTGTGGTTTGATCTGGGTGTTGACGTTGTGGTTTGATCTGCGTTTTGACGTTGTGGTTGGATCTGGGTGTTSACGTTGTGGTTTGATCTGCGTTTTGACGTTGTGGTTTGATCTGCGTTTTGACGTTGTGGTTTGATCTGCGTTTTGACGTTGTGGTTTGATCTGCATTTTGACGTTGTGGTTGGATCTGGGTGTTCACGTTGTGGTTGGATCTGGGTACGGAAGTTGTGGGGGTTATCTTAGTTAAAACACTGAGGGTGAGAATTGTTATTTTCTATTCAGACCTCTTGACTTTTCCCACATTTTGTTACGTTACAGCCTTATTCTAAAATGTATACAATAGTTTTTTTTCCTTCATAAATCTACACACAATACCCCATAATGATAAAGAAAACAGGTTTCCAGTTCATATAAGCAAATCAGTCAACTGAAAATTCATTTGGCCTTAATCTATGGATTTCACATGACTGAGCAGGGGTGCAGCCATGGGTGGGCCTGGGTGGGCCTGGGAGGGCAGGGGTGCAGCCATGGGTGGGCCTGGGTGGGCCTGGGAGGGCATAGGCCCACTAATTTAGCAGCCAGCCCCCCCGTGGACATCTCTGCAGTCAGCATGCCAATTGCCTTGTGTTGTCTGACAAAACTACTGCGCATTTTAAATTAGCCTTTTATTGTCCCCAGCACAAGGAGCACCTGTATAATTCCGCTCCAGTCATTACCACGAGCCCGTCCTCCCCAATTAAGGTGCCACCAACCTCCTGTGATATAGAAAGCGTTCCCAACTCAAACAATGCCCATACAGTCCGAGCAAAATTCTGGCTTCATAAATCGTGTTTTGCCCAAATACTATTTTTGTTTATTTTTGATATTTTTAATGTGATTTAATATTGAGATAAAGTCCGCATTGGACCTTTAATAAGTACAATGAACAAAACCGATTTAAAATGGACGAAAGTCTGTTGAAAATGTGTCTGTTTTCTATTTTATATAATTTGAAAATTTCATTGAGCCTGTTTGGAGTTCTAGACGGGGGAGGTTTGCACTTTTGGGACTATTCCATTTGTCCTACTGTGGCTGACAATCTCAACCAAGCACCACTCAAGCTCTCAACACAGAGCATTAAAGACATGCTCTGAAACTTTGGCGTCTACTAAGTATTATTTTTAACCTCCCGCTTTGTGCTGGATGTGTCAATGTGTAGTTCGTACATGCATAATCTATGAAGAGAAAAACTCTGTTTTAACCTCAATTAGCCACAAAAATCCCTAATTTAAAAGCAACAGTTGTTCTGGAAGCTGTGCTGCGCCATTTTCCCTACGTTTTGATTTGATTTTGATTGATTTGATTTCCCCCCCACGTGGGCCAGCCCCCTATCAATTCAAGTTCTAGCCAATGAACTTCAGCCTTTTGCCATTTGAGTGACATCTAGCAAGATGCAGACATTAGAGCGAGAGAGAGAGACACACAACAATGACATGGTGCACATATCCGCACATGACATAGTACGCAATTTTCTGGGACCACGTTTAGCTTGTGAGCTCTACTTTCAGATCTACCGGCTAAGAAAACATACAACAGTACCAGAGAATCTCTTTAATACATATTTTCCAAGCAGGCATCAGGGATAAGAGGTTTTCTCTTATTTGTCATCGGGTATATGTGGGGGAGTTACTATAGAGTCACAGGCAGCATCCCTGTTGATGTAAACTGTCTCCAGTATTAGCATGTATAAACAGGCTTATGAATGGGCAGCTATTTGGCCTGTTCATTTTCACCCTCTTTAAGCCCAAACAAGCACAGCCACCAAAAATAAATGGAGACAAACAAACAAAGAAATGCAAATAAACTGCGGGGAGCGAACTGCCAGAGGTCGTCTGAGTTAAGGTCAACACTGCTTAAATTGCATCAGTCCCACATATTTCTGTTTTTGTTTCATCAAGTTCCCCTCTGAAAGGCACTCTGTACATTTAGGTATTCATGTATTTGGAATCAGACGTCTTAAAGTGTTCACTTGTCTCTCTGTGACGTTATCACTTCATCACACGCGGAGAGAAAGGAAGTTCTCCTCAGAACATGGCTGCCTCTAATATCCAGCCTGGTGGATGCCTGGCTACTGTCTGAGGAAAATGTCTACATAGAATTCACAATATGAAACACATAACCTAGAGGGAAAAACTGGTTGAAACGACATCATTATGTCAGTCTAAACTAGTTGAAACGACATCATTATGTCAGTCTAAACTGGTTGAAACGACATCATTATGTCAGTCTAAACTGGTTGAAACGACATCATTATGTCAGTCTAAAACTGTTAAACGACATCATTATGTCAGTCTAAACTGTTGAAACGACATCATTATGTCAGTCTAAACTTGTTGAAACGACATCATTATGTCAGTCTAAACTGGTTGAAACGACATCATTATGTCAGTCTAAACGGTTAAACACTCATATGTCAGTCTAAACTGGTTGAAACGACATCATTATGTCAGTCTAAACTGGTTGAAACGACATCATTATGTCAGTCTAAACTGGTTGAAACGACATCATTATGTCAGTCTAAACTGGTTGAAACGACATCATAATGATGTCTTAAAACTGTTGAAACACATCATAATATGTTCTAAACTGGTTGAAACGACATCATTAATGATGTCTAAAACTGTTGAAACACATCATAATGAGTTTAAACTGTGAAACGTACATAATGATGTTTAAACTGGTTGAAACGCATCATAATGACGTTTAAACTGGTTGAAACGACATGTTCATAAATGGATTGTTTTAAACTGGTTGAAAGCATCATAATACGTTTTTAAACTGGTTGAAACGACATCATAAATGACGTTTAAACTGGTTGAAACGACATCATAAATGAAGTTTAAAACTGGTTTGAAAACGCATCATAATGAGTTTAACTGTTGAAACGACATCATAATGATGTTAAAACTGGTTGAAACGGACATCATAAGTTAAGTTGACGATATAGTTTAACTGTTGAAACGACATCATAATGATGTTTAAACTGTTGAAAACGACATCATAATGATGTTTAAAACTGTTAAACGTTATCATAATGAGGTTTAAACTGGTTGAAACGACATCATAATGATGTTTAAACTGGTTGAAACGACATCATTATGTCAGTCTAAACTGGTTGAAACTAAACTGTTTCATGCTTTTTCCGTTCTCTCTAGTACCCTACGGCTAAATAGCACCATCCAGGTAAGTCCCTCATCGTGTTGCCTTAGTGTTGGTTCTCACAATATAACTGTGAACCCAAGTCCTGTGGGTTGTTTATCTTGGACCCACCTCCAACCTCCATCATTTAGATGTTGAATGGCGACTGTCAAACGTTTATAGCTCAGGGCGTGATACATTAACGGTTTTATGTACTTTAATAGTACATAAACCGCCATCCTCAGTGCATCCTTACAAAAACTCCAGCTTGGCTAGGTACATTCATTAAAGTCCCAGTACCTTGTGACTTAGATGAATATCAGATCAAATTGTATGACATATTTATGCAGAAATCCAGGTAATTCCAAAAGATTCACATACTTTTTCTTGCCACTGTATATACTGTATATACACATATTTAACCCCTTATTTTTGTTGGCACAAAGCTACTGTACATCCATACTTCCATTCATTTGTACCGGTTGCCTTCCCGTGACACTTGAGGGGGTTGTAGAGAAAAACGGAGAATACCATTGTGTAGTTTTTAGGCTAAACCGTTCGGACGCTACAGACGTTTTTGTGAGAAGACTGATTTTTTGGGGATGTAGCTCGGCCCACTTTCCACCGCAGATGTGGTGGATTGAGACTCAGCCCATGCTAAGAAAATCGTATATCTAGCTTAAACTGAAGGATTTTGATGGGTATTTTTTTTTATTAGGTTACTTAGATTGACTGTGTACTGTGGCCCCTCCGTGTTTTAGTCCATGTAATTCTATTTGGTGCCTAATGAATCAAATCAAATTGTATTTGTCACATGCGCCAAATACAACAGGTGTGGACTTCAACGTGAAACGCTTACTTACAAGCCCTTTCCCAACAATGCAGATTTAAAAAGTAAGAAAGATTAGCAAAAAAATAAATGATTTTAAAAGAAAAAAAATAACGAGGCTCTGTTATTAAATTATTTTTTTTTTTTTTATTATTATTTTTTTTTATTTAACTGTTTATTTTACCAGGTAAGTTGACTGAGACGTTCTCATTTTGCAGCAACGACCTGGGAATAGTTACAGGGGAGAGGAGGGGGATGAATTGAGCCAATTGTAAACTGGGAATTATTAGGTGACCCGTGATGGTTGAGGGCCAGATTGGGAATTTAGCCAGGACACCGGGGTTACACACCTACTGCTTTACGATAAGTGCAATGGGATCTTTATGACTCAGAGAGTCAGGACACCCGTTTAACGTCCCATCCGAAAGACGGCACCCTACACAGAGCAGTGTCCCCAATCACTGCCCTGGGGCATTGGGATCTTTGTTTAGACCAGAGGAAAGATTGCCTCCTACTGGCCCTCCAACACCACTTCCAGCAGCACCTGGTCTCCCATCCAGGGACTGACCAGGACCAACCCTGCTTGGCTTCAGAAGCAAGCCAGCAGTGGTATGCAGGGTGGTATGCTGCTGGCCCATGGAGTACTGGTACCAAGTCATTGTGCATGGGTATCAGGTAGTTGAGGTAATTTTGGTACTATGTAAATGTAGGTAGGGGCAAAAGTTACTAGGCAATCAGAATAGATAATCAACGGAGTATCAGCAGCGTATGTGAAGAGTGTGAAAGTGTGTCTGTGTGTCAGTGTGTGTTGGAGTGTTATTGTGAAACAAACAAGAAATAAGACAAAAAAAATGAAAACTTGAGTATGCATAACTATTCACACCCCCAAAAGTCAATACATTGTAGAGCCATCTTTTGCAGCAAATACAGCTGCAAGTCTCTTGGGATATGTCTCTATAAGCTTGGCACACCTAGCCACTGGGATTTTTGCCCATTCTTCAAGGCAAATCTGCTCCAGCTCCTTCAAGTTGGATGGGTTCCTGCTGGTGTACAGCAATCTTTAAGTCATATCACAGATTCTCAATTGGATTGAGGTATTGGCTTTGATTAGGCCATTCCAAGACATTTAAATGTTTCCCCTTAAACCATTCGAGTGTTGCTTTTGCAGTATGCTTAGGGTCATTGTCCTGCAGGAAGGTGAACCTCCGTCCCAGTCTCAAATCTCTGGAAGACTGAAACAGGTTTCCCTCAAGAATTTACCTGTATTTTGCACCATCCATCATTCCTTCAATTCTGACCAGTTTCCCAGGCACGATGAAAAAAATCCCAACAGCATGATGCTGCCACCACCGTGCTTCACTGGGGATGGTATTCTCGGGGTGATGGGAGGTGTTGGGTTTGTGCCAGACATAATGTTTTCCTTGATGGCCAAAAAGCTCAATTTTAGTCTCATCTGACCAGAGTAACTTCTTCCATATGTTTGGGGAGTCTCCCACATGCCTTTTGGCAAAGACCTAATGTGTTTGCTTATTTTTTTCTTTAAGCAATGGCTTTTGTTCCTGCCACTCTTCCAAAAAGCCCAGCTCTGTGGAGTGTACGGCTTAAAGTGGCCGTCTGGACAGATACTCCGATCTCCGCTGTGGAGCTTTGCAGCTCCTTCAGGGTTATCTTTGTTCTCTTTGTTGCCTCTCTGATTAATGCCCTCCTTGCCTGGTCTGTGCATTTTGGTGGACAGCCCTCTCTAGGCAGGTTTGTTGTGGTGCCCTATTCGTTCCATGTTTTAATAATGGATGTAATGGTGCTCCGTGTTCGAAGTTTCTGATATTTTTTTTATAACCCAACCCTGATCTGCACTTCTCCACAACTTTGTCCCTGACCTGTTTGGAGAGCTCCACTTTCCCGTTTTGAAATAAGGTATTTTTTTCATTTCACTTCACCAATTTGGACTATTTTGTCTATGCCCATTACATGAAATCCAAATGAAAATCCATTTAAATTACAGGTTGTAATGCAACAAAATAGGAAAAATGCCAAGGGTGAATACTTTTGCAAGGCACTGTATCTTATTACTTGTCCAAAGATAAGATTCGGCATTAATTTGCCCATATGGCAATATGCACTTCCCCCTCTCTCTTCAATGTCTCCCTCCTTACTCCAACCCTCCATTCATGAATTCCCTGTCACCATGCTGATGTTTTCAGCCTCTTGCTGTCCGTCACCATGCTGATATGTTCAGCCTCTTGCTGTCTGTCACCGTGTTGATGTTTTCAGCCTCTTGCTGTCTTTCACCATGTTGATGTTTTCAGCCTCTTGCTGTCCGTCACCATGCTGATATGTTCAGCCTCTTGCTGTCTGTCACCGTGTTGATGTTTTCAGCCTCTTGCTGTCTTTCACCATGTTGATGTTTTCAGCCTCTTGCTGTCCGTCACCATGCTGATATGCTCAGCCTCTTGCTGTCTGTCACCGTGCTGATGTTTCCAGCCTCTTGCTCTCCGTCTCATTTCCTTCCCTGCATTCTCTTTATCCTTCCCATCTGCATCCTTCCATCTCTCTCTCTCTCCATGTCTCTGTCTCTCTCTCTCTAACTCTCTCTCTCTCGCTCTCTCTCTCTCTCTCTCTCTCTCTCTCTCTCTCTCTCTCTCTCTCTCTTTCTCTCTCTCTCTCTCTCTCTCTCTCTCTCTCTATTTCTCTCTCTCTCTATTTCTCTCTCTCTATACCGCTCTCTCTATCTCTCTCTCTCCCTCCCTCTCTCTACCTCTCTCTACCTTTGTTTTACTTGCAGTACCATCTTCTTACTTCCCCCTCTCTTTCTCTCCCCATATTTCTCTCTTTTCCTACCTCCCCCATTCTCTCTCTCGTTTCCCCATCTTTCCCTCTCTCTCCCTCCATATCTCTCTCTCCCCCACTCCCTCCCTCTCTTTCTCCTTTGTTGGCACGTGTCTCTAGCCTGCATGTGTGCTGCTGGCTGCGCCCCTGTTGGTCAGTGGCCAGCTTTCCCCTCCTCCTCCTCTTCCCCATGTACCATGTCTATGAGGGCTGGGGCTCTTCCTCAGCACATGGCCCACTGGCCTCGGAGTGATCCTTATGTAATTGCCAACTGTCTACAGTCATTAGGGGCAGCCTTTAAAAGAGACATGCTTCGCCGACAGCTGCGTCCCTTCGCCTTTGCCTGCCTTTCAGATCGCATTTGCTTTAAATGCACAACTTGGCTATATTTAACTAGAAGCACAATGTGAGCACCYCCGCCGCGGACAGGCAGGGCCCTCCTCCATCCTATTCCATCCCATCCTCTGAATATCTGGGGAACATAAAGCATCCTGAAGAATGCATGAAGACGATTCTGTATGTATTGTAGCATTGGGAAGCATTGTGTGTTTTAGAAATGTTTTATATTGCACTCCTAGTTGAGATGTTACCTTATTTCAGAATTCTTTACATTAATGATGCATTTACCTAAAATATTTGAAATGCTACATATAAATTTTTTTACAAGTGATGAAAATAACATTGTCCATGTCTAATCCTAACAGCGAAACAGAAATTCAGATTTTCATATAAATCCAAATGTCTAATCCTCACATTCACAATGCATTACTTACAAATAGTTTAGGTTTTCATAGGTAAGGTTTTGATTGCAATATATTCTGAGGCATCCCAGAGATCCCTGTAAAGCCATGTGAGTGACGAACATGTTCAGTGACAGCTGGGTCGTGTCCTGTCGTATCGGGGACAGAGAGACACAGCTGCCCTGCAGATGAGCACCAGGAACGGAGACAGGAGGAGCCCAGAGCAGGAACATGCCACCCAATCGACAAACAAAATATTTTCCTAACTTTTTACGAAACAAAATGGATGAAGTGCAGCAATGTTAGCCTAGATTAAGGAAGTTCAGCGCCATAATGCGATTTAAATTATAAAGGTAACTTCCGATTGAGCCGACATTTGCAGTGTTCACTGTGAATACAATTTCTTTAAATTTAGCCGAAAATAAATTGACCTGACACATGTTATTTACACAAGAACACCCAGATTTCTATATGCATTTTCTATTGAGAGAGTTCAAAATGCAAGCTGCCCTCAGGGTTAGGGTTACTTTGGTTTTGTAAGGGGACATAATGAGGGGTCACGCTGCAGGGGCCTTTGGGCAACAGGCTCCTTTTTTCTGGACGAGACAACAGAATTAAAAGACAAAAGGATGTGTAAGTCTGGCTGGTATCTCCTTTCACCAAGGAGGCCCTGGCTGGCATCTCCTTTCACCAAGGATGCCCTGGCTGGCATCTCCTTTCACTAAGGAGGCCCTGGCTGGCATCTCCTTTCACTAAGGAAGCCCTGGCTGGCATCTCCTTCCTCCAATGTGGCCCTGGCTGGCATCTCCTTCCTCCAATGTGGCCCTGGCTGGCGTCCAGGAGCGGAGCCAGAGGGGTGTCCGGGGACACCACTGACATCCGATTGGCCACCCCGGGTGCCACCCCAAAATTTCACTTCTTTAAAGAAGCATTTATTTTGACGTTCGGCGGCGCATTTTTCAAATCGAGGACGAGGAAGAGAGAATATTAACGTTGGTTGCGAGACACAGAAGAATAAGAATAGGAAGAACATACAGAAGAAGAAGAGAGAATATCAGAGAGATCGGTTCCCAATTTAGCCTAACATTATGTTTACATCTGTGCTAGTAAAAGACGCACATACAGTGCAGTGTCGTAAGTTACAGTATACCAATGTTTAGCTAATGTGGGGTAACTAGTAGGCTACAGCTGTCAGTGTTCAGCAAGTTAACATTCATTCTAATGTGGGGTAACTAGTAGACTACAGCTGTCAGTGTTCAGCAAGTTAACATTCAGCACTTTGAAATGCATTAACTCAGTTAGATTTTCATACTTGAACTCAAAACAAACAATTGTTAACCTGTTTGGGCTGGAGGGGGCGAATTGGAAAAACTGGAAAATATGCGCAAATTTTCAAACGGCCTTTTAATCAATTTCTGCTCTTACAATATGCATATTGTTAATAGTATTGGATAGAAAAGAGTCTCAAGTTTCTAAAACCGTTTTAATTTTTTCTCTGAGTGGAACACAAGTCCTTTGGCAGCACTTTCCCCGACCAGGAAGTAAAATGCAAGATGTTTATGCTCGCTTCAACGCTCTGCCTATACATGGTCATGCCACTTATGACCCGAAACACACCTCGTACGCCTTCCTCTGGGTGTCAAGAGACGTCCAGAGGAGAAATCATGCGTTTATCTTGTTCTGACGTAAATAAGACCTATTTCTTTGACGTGACCGTCAATTTCAGGAAGTCAGAAGCGTGCGGACTTGGGAGAGATCATGTTTTGTTTTGCTGCCGTTTCGTGATGTGAACTATCTCCAGCTCGGATTTTGATTTATAAATGAGACCATGTCATCGTAATGTATGTTTTCTTTCATATAGTTTAATCAGATTATTTGAATTTTTTCGGAGTTTTGCCGTGTCTGTATGTTTATTTTTTACGTTGGATTTAGCATGGGTACTCGACGAGTACCATGCTAAATGAAGATGGAAAGTTGCCATTCTGAAGGGATTGAACGACTCTTCTGGACTAAGGACAACTTGATCAACATTCTGATGAAAGATCAGCCAAAGTAAGACCAAATTTATAATGTTATTTCATATATCTGTCGTGCATGTCAACTGGTCGCGCGCGCCAAGTGTGTCTGCTTGTGCGTGGCTATGTAATTTACGCTACATTTAGTTTTCGGTGTAAACATTTAATAAATCGGAAATATTGTCTGGAATCACAAGAATCCTGTTTTTCAATTGCTGCACAGTATGTATTTCTCAGAAATGTTTTATGGAGGAGTAATTAGTATTGATTTGGTGTCTGTAAATGTTATGGCTGCTTTCTGATTGTAGCTGAAATGTTAATTTATGATTATCTACCAATACATATACACATTTTTCAACAAAGAAAAATGCTATACAATAATTGTTATCAGACTGTGATCTTATGAAGTTGTTTCTTGGTTAGTGGCTATATTATCTTCATTTGGGTCGAATTAGTTGATAGCCTAGTGACGGAGTAAAACTGATGCAGTTAGAAAGTGCTCTCTTTTTCTGACGTGGTTAGCTAATAGATTTACATATTTTGTCTTCCCTGTAAAACTTTTAAATCGAACATGGTGTGAATTCACAAGATGTCTGCCTTTCATTTTGTATTGGACTTGTTAATGTGTAAAAGTTAAATATTTTAAAAAAAAGTTTTTTTGAATTTGCCGCTCTGCCTTTTCAGTGGAATGTGGGAGGAGTGGCGCTAGCGGCACTCCCAGCTCACAGGTTTCATATCAAACCGTTCAACGTTACTCAAAGATTTCCACAATTTGCAGATAGCCTATTTGCTATCGTAAAGTGGTGTAAGAAAATTATAGCTAGCTGATGTTACTTACTGCAAGAGTAGGGCTAGCCATTGATCTAACTAGTAACTTAGACTGGTAGTTGATTTTAAGGTACAGTTTTGAAAATGGGGATTTGTAATTAAAGATTAGTGACTAAAAGGTGGGTAATTGAATGCCTCGATGTAACCATAGACTGTCTTATTTTTGCATAGGGGTTCATTAAACACGAAAAGAAAGGAGAGATATCAGACTTCTTTTTAAAGAAGCACAAACAGGCAATCAGATGCAAACGGACCCAGCTTGCTATACCACCAGACCCAAGAGCAGCTCCTCTGAGGCTAGTCGTCAGTGTGGTCGACTCACAAGGACCGATCTCCCACACCGGTTAGAGTTCTTAGATGATTTTGCAGATTAAGCCTCACTTTAAAATTTTGTTGTTGATTCATGTGTGTTCTTGTTTTGATCAAATCAAATAAATGTATTTTAAAGCCCTTCTTACTGGCTGATATATCAAAGTGCTGTACAGAAACCAGCCTTAAAAACCCAACAGCACAGCAATGCAGGTGTAGAACACAGTGGCTAGGAAAAACTCCTTAGAAGGCGAGAACCTAGGAAGAAAACTTGAGAGGGAACCAGGCTCATGAGGGTGGCCAGTCCCTTCTGCTGTGCCGGTGGAGATTAATACAGAACATGGCCAGATGTTCAAATGTTCATAGATGTATTATAATATAATCACAGTGGTTTGTCGAGGGTGCAACAGGTCAGCACCTCAGGAGTAATGTCAGTTGGCTTTTCATAGCCGTCATTCACAGTATCCCTCTACCACTCCTGCTGTCTCTAGAGAGTTGAACAGCAGGTCTGGGACAAGGAGCAGTCCGATGAACAGGTCAGGGTTCCATGGCCGCAGGCAGAACAGTTGAAACTGGCGCACGCACAGCCAGGTGGACTAGGACAGCAAGGAGTCATCAGGCCAGTATCCTGAGGCAAAGTCCTAGGCTCAGGTCCCCGAGAGGAAAGAAAGAAAGAAAGAAAGAAAGAAAGAAAGAGAGAAATAGAGAGAGCATACTTAAATTCACACAGGACACCGGATAAGACAGGATAAATACTCCAGATATAACAAACTGACCCTAGCCCCCAGACACATAAACTACTGCAGCATAAATWCTGGAGGCTGAGACACTAGAGGTCGGGAGACACTGTGGCCCCAGCCGATGATACCCCAAGACAGGGCCAAACAGGCAGATATAACCCCACCCACTTTGCCAAAGCACAGCCCCCACACCACGAGAGGGATATCTTCAACCACCAACTTACCATCCTGCGACAAGGCCGAGTATAGCCCACAAAGATCTCTGCCATGGCACAACCCAAGGGGGGGCGCCAACCCAGACAGGAAGATCACGTCAGTGACTCAACCCACTCAAGTGATGCAACCCTCCTAGGGACGGCATGGAAGAGCACCAGTAAGCCAGTGACTCAGCCCCTGTAATAGGGTTAGAGGCAGATAATCCCAGTGGAGAGAGGGGAACCGGCCAGGCAGAGACAGCAAGGGCAGTTCATCGCTCCAGTGCCTTTCCGTTCACCTTCACACACCTGGGCCAGACTACACTCAATCATAGGACCTACTGAAGAGATGAGTCGTCAATAAAGACTTAAAGGTTGAGACCGAGTCTGTGTCTCTCACATGGGTAGGCAGACCATTACATAAAAGTGGAGCTCTATAGGAGAAAGCCTTGCCTCCAGCTGTTTGCTTAGAAATAAGCAAACAGGGAGAGTTAGGAGAGTTAGGAGGCCTGCGTCTTGTGACCGTAGCGTACGTGTAGGTATGTACGGCAGGACCAAATCAGAAAGAAAGGTAGGAGAAACCCCATGTAATGCTTTGTAGGTTAGTAGTAAAATCTTGAAATCAGCCCTTGCCTTAACAGGAAGCCAGTGTAGAGAAGCTAACACTGGAGTAATATGATACAAAAAAATGGTTCTAGTCAAGATTCTAGCAGCTGTGTTTAGCACTAACTGAAGTTTATTTAGTGCTTTATCCGGGTAGCCGGAAAGTAGAGCATTGCAGTAGTCTAACCTAGAAGTGACAAAAGCATGGATACATTTTTCTGCATCATTTTTGGACAGAAAGTTTTTAATTTTTGCAATGTTACGTAGATGGAGAAAAGCTGTCCTTGAAACAGTCTTGATATGTTCGTCAAAGGAGAGATCAGGGTCCAGAGTAAAGCCGAGGTCCTTCACAGTTTTATTTGAGACGACTGTACAACCACAATATTAATTGTCAGATTCAACAGAAGATCTCTTTGTTTCTTGGGACCTAGAAAAAGCATCTCTGTTTTTTCCGAGTTTAAAAGTAGAACATTTGCAGCCATTCACTTAGACCCCTTATGTCTGAAACACAGGCTTCCAGTGAGGGCAATTTTGGGGCTTTACCATGTTTCATCGAAATGTACAGCTGTGTGTCGTCGCATAGCAGTGAAAGTTAACATTATGTTCCCGAATGACATCACCAAGAGGTAAAATATATAGTGAAAACAATAGTGTTCCTAAAACGGAACCTTGAGGAACACTGAAATTTACAGTTGATTTATCAGAGGACAAACCATCCACAGAGACAAACTGATATCTTTCCGACAGATAAGATCGAAACCAGGCCAGAACTTGTCCACGTAGACCAATTTGGGTTTCCAATCTCTCCAAAAGAATGGGGTGATCGATGGTATCAAAAGCAGCACTAAGGTCTAGGAGCACGAGGACAGATACAGAGCCTCGGACTGACGCCATTAAAAGGTAATTTACCACCTTCACAAGTGCAGTCTCAGTGCTATTGTCACGACTCCTCTGCATTGCAGGGGCGGTTCCTCCTGCAGGCAGAGGAGGGTCGTTAGTGATTGGAGCCACCTGGGCTCAGGGTATAAAACTGCTTCACTAATTACTTCTCTCTCTCTCTCTCTGCTCCTCCAGGTATGATCCTGTTTTGTTTGTTCCTTTGTAGTTTTGCATAATTTTCACTCAGTATTCACACACACAGATTCATGCATCCATGCACTTTACATACACCTTACATTATGATACTTCTACACCTCATTCCTTTTTCTTTGTTTAAAGTTAATAGTTTTGTTTAGAATAAAGAACCTTTTAAATTGGCCTAAACATGTTGTTCGTGTCCCCTCATTTCTGGTTTTAGACTATGATGGGGTCTAAAACCAGACTGAAGCGTTTCGTATACATTGCTTGTCTTCAGGATGGCAGTGAGTTGCTGCGCAAAAGCTTTTTCTAGATTTTTGAGAGGAATGGAAGATTCGATATAGGCCGATAGTTTTTTATATTTTCTGGGTCAAGGTTTGGCTATTTCAAGAGAGGCTTTATTACTGCCACTTTTAGTGAGTTTGGTACACATCCGGTGGATAGAGAGCCGTTTATTATGTTCAACATAGGAGGGCCGAGCACAGGAAGCAGCTCTTTCAGTAGTTTAGTTGGAATTGGGTCCAGTAAGCAGCTTGAAGGTTTAGAGGCCATGATTATTTTCATCATTGTGTCAAGAGATATAGTACTAAAACACTTGAGTGTCTCCCTTGATCCTAGGTCCTGGCAGAATTGTACAGACTCAGGACAACTGAGCTTTGGAGGTATACACAGATTTAAAGAGGAGTCCGTAATTTGCTTTCTAATGATCATGATCTTTTCCTCAAAGAAGTTTATGGCTTATCACTGCTGAAGTGAAAGCCATCCTCTCTTGGGGAATGTTTTTTGCGACAGTTTAAAAAATGAATGTTGGATTGTTCTTATTTTCCTCAATTAAGTTGGAAAAATAGGATGATCGAGCAGCAGTGAGGGCTCTTCAATACTGCACGGTACTGTCTTTCCAAGCTAGTCGAAAGATTTCCAGTTGTGTGGCGCCATTTCCGTTCCAATTTTCTGGACGCTTGCTTCAGAGCCCAGGTATTTTCTGTATACCAGGGAGCTAGTTTCTTATGACAAATGTTTTTTGTTTTTAGGGGTGCGACTGCATCAAGGGTATTGCGCCAGGTTGAATTGAGTTCCTCAGTTAGGTGGTTAACTGAGTTTTGTACTCTGATGTCCTTGGGTAGGCGGAGGGAGTCTGGAAGGACATCTAGGAATCTTTGGGTTGTCCTAGAATTTGTAGCACGACTTTTGATGATCCTAGGTTGGGGTCTGAGCAGATTATTTGTTGCGATTGCAAACTTAATTAAATGTGGTCCGATAGTCCACAACATTTATTCCACGGGACAAAACTAGGTCCAGAGTATGACTGTGGCAGTGAGTAGGTCCGGAGACATGTTGGACAAAACCCACTAAGTCGATGATGGCTCCAAATGCCTTTTGGAGTGGGTCTGTAGACTTTTCCGTGTGAATATTAAAGTCACCAAAAATYTGAATATAATCTGCCATGACTACAAGGTCCGATAGGAATTCAGGGAACTCTGTGAGGAATGCTGTAAATGGCCCAGGAGGCCTGTAAACAGTTATCCAAACATGTTGTCGCATGCAAGCCTTTAACGTTAACCTAGCGTATTCATTTCACACAGTCTCCATAAATTCAAAGCACACGTATAATTGACACTGTCGGACTGCACACCTGACCCACATGCAGTTAATTAACCTGACAGTATAGCCTATAAAAGAACATGTACCTCTTGAAGCTGTCATTGTTACTCTTTGGACTGTCACAAATTTGATAAGCCTTTGCAAAATTCACTAGGCATCTGTCACAGACATGAAGTCTGTTAACAATTCAGAGAGGCATGGGGAAAAATTCTATCTTCTTCTGTCCTAGAGCCTAAGCTATTTTCCTTTTCAGTCCCAATCCCACTGAACCAAAGATCCTGTCTCCTGTCTCACATTAACATTCCTACTTTTCTGTAATCCATAGGTTGCATGATCAAAGTATGTCTCCTAAGCATGTCAAAATACCGCTAACATTTCACCCGCTTCTTTGCGCTTGTACTTGCTGCCCATATGAGAGCTTCGGTAGAGAATGTGTGATCAACAAACCGTATGACAGTAGATATGGATATTTTTAAGCAGAGTTAGTCCCTGTTAAGAACTATTTCCACTCTTCGTCTTCCCGTTATTCATGAGCTGATCTGCTATCTGTATAATCATCAACTAGATCTGCCTGTAACGACGTTCCTCCTCTTCATACGAAGAGGAGGAGTAGTGATTCGACCAAGGTGCAGCGCGTTGAAATGCCATAATGAATTTTATTAAACAAGAACAAAAACAAACTATACTTGAAATGATTACAAAATAACAAAACGAATGTAGACAGACTAGAACGACGAACTGACATAAAACACGCAGAACGAACGAACGAACAAGTACTTACTACAAACAAAATGACGAACGAACGAAACAGTCCTGTATGGTGAAAACAAACACAGACACAGGAGACAACCACCCACAAACAAACAGTGTGAAAACACCTACCTTAATATGACTCTCAATCAGAGGAAATGAAAAACACCTGCCTCTAATTGAGAGCCATATTAGGTCACCCTTTAAACCAACATAGAAACAGAAAACATAGGACTATTCCCACCCAAACTCACGTTCTGACCAACTAACACATACAAAACTAACAGAAAACAGGTCAGGAACGTGACATAACCCCCCCCTCAGGTGCGAACTCCGGGCGCACCAGCACAAAGTTTAGGGGAGGGTCTGGGTGGGCATCTGACACGGTGGTGGCTCAGGCTCTGGGCGAGGTCCCCACCCCACCATAGTCAATCCCAGCTTACGTTTCCCCCTACGACTGACCACCCTCCTATTCCACCCACTAAATTTCCTGGGTAACATCGAGACAAGGGCAGCACCGGGATAAGGTAGTTCAGGACAGAGATATAGCACAGGACAGAGAGGTAGGTCAGGATAGAGAGGTAGCTCAGGATAGAGGGGCAACTCCGGACTGAAAGGCAGCTCCGGACAGAGAGACACCTCTGGACTGAGGGGCAGTTCTGATTATGGCCGCTCTGGGCTGAGCGGCAGCTCAGACTGGCTGACGGCTCTGGACGCTCATGGCTGGCTGACGCTCTGGACGCTCATGTGGCTGACGGCTCTGGACTCTCATGGCGGCTGACGGCTCTGGACGCTCATGGCAGTGCTGACGGCTCTGGAAGCTCATGGCAGGCTGACGGCTCTGGACGCTCATGGCAGGCTGACGGCTCTGGACGCTCATGGCAGGCTGACGGCTCTGGAAGCTCATGCAGGCGGACGGCTCTGGACGCTCATGGCAGGCGGACGGCTCTGGAGCTCATGGCTCACTGGGCGGCTCTGGGCAGGATCCTGTCTGGCTTGGCGGCTCTGGCAGATCCTGTCTGGTTGGCGGCTCTGGCAGATCCTGTCTGGTTGGCGGCTCTGGCAGATCCTGTCTGGTTGGCGGCTCTGGCAGATCCTGTCTGGTTGGCGGCTCTGGCAGATCCTGTCTGGTTGGCGGCTCTGGCAGATCCTGTCTGGTTGGCGGCTCGTGCAGATCCTGTCTGGTTGCTCTAGCGCTCCTGACTGACTATCGGCTCTGACGGCTCGGGACAGACGGGCGGCTCTAATGGCTCAGGACAGACGAATGGCTCAGATGGCGCTGCGGAGACGATGGCTCAGACGGCGCTGGGGAGACGGATGGCTCAGACGGCGCGGGAGACGAATGGCTCAGATGGCGCTGCGGAGACGGATGCTCAGATGGCGCTGCGGAGACGGATGGCTCAGACTGATCCTGTCTAGCGGAAGGCTTTGGCTGCTCCTGTCTGGCGGAAGGCTCTAGCGGCTCCTGTCTGGCGGAAGGCTCTACGCGCTCCAGTCTGGCGGAAGGCTCTGTAGGCTCATGGCAGACGGGCGGCTTTGCAGGCTCATGGCAGACGGGCGGCTTTGAAGGCTCAATACAGACGGGCAGTTCATGCGGCGCTTGGCAGACGGACAGTTCAGGCGCCGTTGGGCAGACGGCAGACTCTGGCCGGCTGAGACGCACTGTAGGCCTGGTACGTGGTGCCGGAACTGGAGGCACCGGACTGGAGACACGCACTTCAAGCCTAGTGCGGGGAGCAGGGACAGGGCACACTGACCTCTCGAAGCGCACTATAGGCCTGGTGCGTGGTACCGGCACTGGTGGCACCGGGCTGAGTGCACGCACATCAGGACGAGTACGGGGAGAAGGAACAGTGTGTACAGGGCTCTGGAGACGCACAGGTGGCTTAGTGCGTGGTGCCGGAACTGGAGGCACTGGGCTGGAGACACGCACCATAGGGAGAGTGCATGGAGGAGGAACAGGGCTCTGGAGACGCACTGGAAACCTGGTGCGTAGTGTAGGCACTGGTGGTACTGGGCTGGGGCGGGGAGGTAGCGCCGGAAATACCGGACCGTGCAAGCGTACTGGCTCCCTTGAGCATTGAGCCTGCCCAACCTTACCTGGTTGAATGCTCCCCGTCGCCCGACCAGTGCGGGGAGGTGGAATAACCCGCACCGGGCTATGTAGGCGAACCGGGGACACCATGCGTAAGGCTGGTGCCATGTAAGCCGGCCCGAGGAGACGCACTGGTGACCAGACGCGTTGAGCCGGCCTCATGACACCTGGCTCAATGCCCAATCTAGCCCTACCAGTGCGGGGAGGTGGAATAACCCGCACCGGGCTATGCACACGTACAGGAGACACCGTGCGCTCTACTGCGTAACACGGTGTCTGCCCGTACTCCCGCTCTCCACGGTWAGCCTGGGAAGTGGGCGCAGGTCTCCTACCTGCCCTTGGCCCACTACCTCTTAGCCACCCCCCAATAKATTTTTGGGTAGTACTCACGGGCTTTTCGGGCWTCCGTGCTAGACGCGTCCCCTCATAACGCCGGTTCCCTTCTCCGGTTGCCTCTGCTCTCCTCAGTGCCTCCAGCTGTTCCCATGGGAGGCGATCCCTTCCAGCCAGGATCTCCTCCCATGTGTAGCAACCCTTTCCATTTAAAACGTCCTCCCAAGTCCACGAGTCCTGGTTCCTCTGCTCGACATTACGCTGCTTGGTTCTGGATTGGTGGGTGGTTCTGTAACGGCTGTCAATGTCGTTCTCCTCCTCAGACGAGGAGGAGCATGGATCGGACCAAGATGCGGAGTAGGAGGTATTCATGATTTTAATGGCAAACCAACAAACACTACAAATAAACAAAACAACAACCGTGACTAACCTGCAACAGTCCTGTGTGGCCCAAACGCTAACACAGGAAACAAACACCCACAAACCACCAGTGAAACCCTGGCTGCCTTAGTATGACTCTCAATCAGAGACAAACGATACACACCTGTCTCTAATTGAGAATCATACCAGGCCGAACACAAAACCCAACATAGAAATAGAAAACATAGACTGCCCACCCAAACTCACGTCCTGACCAACTAACACATACAAAACTAACAGAAAACAGGTCAGGAACGTGACACTGCCAAATATAGGATATTCTGTCATTCGTTGAAGGAGGTTATCTAGCAAGCTTAGCAACTTCGGTCATTTGACTTTTGTTTGACTGCCATAACAAAGTTTGTATTATCCGACAACACTATACTCAGGGTGCGCTCTGTTCCTGAGCACTTTAAAAAAATTACATGTATTTTTATTTTATTTTATCTTTATTTAACTAGGCAATCGTCCCACCTGGCCAATAGCCAGGGAAAATTCAGAGCGCCATATTCAAATAAAATGATATAAAAATCTAACTTTCATTAAATCACACATGTAAGATACCAAATTAAAGCTATACTCGTTGTGAATCCAGCCAACATGTCAGATTTCAAAAAGGCTTTTCGGCGAAAGCATAAGATGCTATTATCTGATGATAGCACAACAGTAAACAAAGAGTAGCATATTTCAACACTGCAGGCACGACACAAAATGCAGAAATAAAAATATAATTCATGCCTTACCTTTGACYAACTTCTTTTGTTGGCACTCCAATATGTCCCATAAACATCACAAATGGTCCTTTTGTTTGATTAATTCCCGTCGATATATATATCCAAAATGTCAATTTATTTGGCGCGTTTCATCCAGAAAAACACAGCTTCCAACTTGCGCAACGTCACTACAAAATATATAAAAAGTTACATGTAAACTTTACCAAAACATTTCAAAACATTTCGAACTACTTTTGTAATACAACGTTAGGTATTTTTAAACGTTAATAATCGATCAAATTGAAGACGGGATGATCTGTGTTCAATACAAAAAGAAAACAAACTGACGCAACTTTTCTGGTAATGTGCCTCTCTCAAACAATTTACTTCAAGTGACCSTCATTTAAGATGGCCGTACTTCTTCATTACACAAAGGAAAAACCTCAACCAATTTCCAAAGACTGGTGACATCCAGTGGTAGCGGTAGGAACTGCAAACAAGTCCCTTAGAAATCTGGTGTCCCAATGAAACCCTGGCATTGTGACCAGAGCATGTGAATGGGGTTGAGTGGTAGGACATTCACCTTGGCTCCAGTGCTCCGATGTCCTTTCAAACCACTCTGCTAAAAGACCGGCTCACAGGGAGAAAAGAAACTGCTGCTCCAAATTCACTCCACTCATTAAAATCACAATTTAACCAACACCCATCTATTATTGACTACCTGATCCTACCATTTGGTTTTGAAGTATTGAAACCGAACCATATGGACTTTAATGAAAATTATTTGAATATAAATGAAAATGTGAATGTAAGAAGCACACATTATTTCATATAGGCTACATGTCATATTAAACAGCATATAACACTCTAAATAGGTTACATGTCATAATAAACAGCATATCAACACTCTAAATAGGATACATGTCATATTAAACAGCCTTTTAACACTCTAAATAGGCTACATGTCATATTAAACAGCTTTTTAACACTCTAAATAGGTCAGGAGCCAGATAGGGAGCCTAAGATGGAACAACAATTAATTATTTAGGCTATATTATTTTAAGGCTATAGCCATTATTTTTTTGTATAGGTAGGCCTAAAGGTTATTAGGAAAAAATTATCCAATCAAAACGGTAAGCTCCCTGAACGTGGGAATATGCCAGGCCTACTGGGCCAAAATTAATTATGATTGAATGATTGAATCAGCCCGGAATCGGGTGTCGGCCTCGAATCAAAATGAATGACTGTCCAGAATCAGCCCAAGTACATTGGGCCATTTCCATCTCCCGGAATTCAGCCGATTTTGCCGGCATCTTACCAGAATCCCCCCAGAAGCGGTCCGATGCAAATTTAAATAAATGTATACAAAATTACATTATGTAGTAATTTTAAATATTACTATTATACATTTTATGCATACAAAATATACCCATCCACAAAAAAATATTTTTACTCAGGCCACATGACGTCGGCCGAATTTGACTCTCAGCCGAGTCCCCCGACTCTCAGCCGGAATCGGCCCAGATCCACTGTGCTAGCTGGGATGTTATGGGTATATTGTAATTGTTAAGGACTGGGGAGTTTTTCAGGATAAAAAATAAACAGAATGGAGTTAAGCACAGGAACAATCCTGGAGGAAAACCTGGTTCAGTCTGCTTTACACCAGACACTGGGAGACGAAATCACCTTTCAGCAGGACAATAACACAAAACACAAGGACAAATCAACACTGGAGTTGCTTAAACTTGACTAGGGTAGGGGGCAGCATTTGGAATTTTGGATGAAAAGCGTGCCCAAATTAAACTGCCTGCTACTCAGGCCCAGAAGCTAGGATATGCATATAATTAGTGGATTTGGATAGGAAACACTCTAAAGTTTCCAAAACTGTTAACATAATGTCTGTGAGTATAACAGAACTGATATGGCAGTCGAAAACCAGAGGAAAATCCAACCAGGAAGTACTATTATAAGACTTAGGACCCAGTTCATGGGCTCTGTGGCTTCCTCTACATGTGGCCAGTCTTTAGGCATTGTTTCAGGCTTTTACTCTGAAAAATGAAGGAGATACAGCACTTTCAATCAGTGGCCAGTGGAAATTTCCATTCATCAGCCATGTGCCTGATCGGAAACGCGCCTTTCTTGTTTCTCCTTTTCTATTGACGAAGCTTTTGTACGGTTGAAATATTATTGATTATTTCTGACAAAAACAACCGGAGGATTGATTTTAAACATCGTTTGGCATGTTTCTACTAACTTTTATTGTACTTTAAAAAAACTTTTTGTCTATCCTTAACTTCTTGCAACTATAGGGGGTGCTGTTCCGCATTAGCATTTTTTGGTCTCCAAATTAAACTGCCTCGTGCTKAATTCTTGATCGTACAATATGCATATTATTGTTATTATTGGATAGAAAACACTTTCTAGTTTCTATAGCCGTTGGAATTTTGTCTCTGAGTGGTACAGAACTACTTCTACAGCACTTTTCCTGACAGGGAGTCAGATTTCAGAAATTTTGACCCCTGATCTGGGGTCGGTTTTAAGGTGCCTGTAAATGCTATGGAGAAACCGACACTGCCTACGTCTTCCTCTGGGTGTCAGTACGTCATCACGCTTTGAATGGAGTCGATTGCACAATCAGAGCCACTATAAAACAAGAAAACGTGGAAGTACCGTCCTTTCCTTCGCGTGTCTTACGCAAGATGGACATCGGGCTTGCCTCTTTCCAAATGGTTGTTTAGCCAGTGATATTTCTCCGGTCATGTTTTTAGTCGTTATAGTTGTTAAAAACATCATAATGTAGTTAATTTGAACCGTTTTATAGCAATTTATATCCGTTTAGTGCAATTTTGAGGAATTTCTTTGTCGTGCACTTTGAAGCTTTGGTCACGTTTCGGGGTCTCGGTCGATGTTAGTGGACATTTCGAAGGACAGAGGACATCTATCGACCAAAAGAAGATTAGACCCAAGAAAGGATACATTGCCCAAGAATCTGATGGAAAATCACCTCATAGTAAGAAATATTTAATATGATAAATCGTTGTTCTGTCGAAATATTTTAAACGCATAATCCGCATTTTGTTGTTATCGCTTCACTTGGCGAACCCTGTATTGCACAGTAAGGATAATTTTAGAAATGTAAATCAGCGGTTGCATTAAGAACTAATTTGTCTTTCGATTCCTGTCAACCCTGTATTTTTTAGTCAAGTATATGATTAGCTTTCGATTAAACTAGATCACTCTGAAAGATGACGTCCGACATTTTGAGCCTTGATTGCTAGTATTTTCATTGTATAACCACGGTTTTGTATGGCTAAATATGCACATTTTCGAACAAACTCTATATGTATGTTGTAAAATGATGTTACAGGAGTGTCATCGGAAGACTGAGAAGGTTAGTGAAAAAATTAATATATTTTGGCGATGATTACTTATAGCTCTCTTTGGCTTGAATCGATGCTCTGGTAACGTTTGCACATGTGGTATGCTAACTTATCGATTTATTGTGTTTTCGCTGTAAAACGCTTAGAAAATCTGAAATATTGTCTGGAATCACAAGATCTGGGTCTTTCCATTGCTATGCTTTGTCTATTCTTATGAAATGTTTTATGATGAGTAAATTGGTCATACACGTTGCTCTCTATAGTAATTCTAGTCGAGTTGTGATGGTCGGTGCAATGTAAACTGTGATTTCTACCTGAAATATCACTTTTTTCTAACAAAACCTATCCTATACCAGACCCGGGGTAGAGGCTCGTGAAAGGTTAAGCATTTAGCAACAAAACGCGTGAACAAAAAGGAGGTTTTTGGTCATAAAGACCAACCGCTGTGTCAGATTTCAAAAAGGCTTTACTGCGATTATGTTAGGTCAACGCCTAGCTACAGAAACCCATACAGCCATTTTCCAGCCAAGGAGAATGCACTCCCAGGAATCCCAGTTCCACAAATGTTTGTTTTTCGATAAAGTCCATAATTTATGTCCAACCTCCTTTTTGTTCCAAAATCATGACGCGCGGCCCAGACGAAAAGTAAAAAAATTCCATACAGTTCGTAGAAACATGTCCAAACCAATGTATAGAATCAATCTTTAGGATGTTTTTAACATAAATCTTCAATAATGTTTCAACCGGAGAATTTCTTTGTCTTTAGAAACGAAAAGGAACGCAGCTACCTCTCACGGGAGCGCACCTGAGTGAGCTCGTGGCATTCTGCCAGACCCCTGACTCAAACAGCTCTCATTCCCTCATCCGTCACAGTAGAAGCCTGAAACAAGGTTCTAAAGACTGTTGACATCTGGTGGAAGCCTTAGGAAGTGCAATATGACCCCATAGACGCTAAGATACCGTAGAATAGTATAGAAAACAGTATATACATATGAGATGAGTAATGCAAGCTATGTACACATTATTAAGTGACTAAGATACCGTAGAATAGTATAGAATACAGTATATACATATGAGATGAGTAATGCAAGCTATGTAGACATTATTAAGTGACTAAGATACCGTAGAAAATTATAGAAATAGTATATGTGGCTAAATACCACTGACATGGAACTTTAGTGACACATGAAATGACAAAAGTACTTATTTTGTAAAGTTTCTACCCAGGTATTAGTGCTGGAAGCCTAGGACTACCAGTAACTAAGTTTCTGCTAATGTTTGACCCATGAAGCAAATATTTTTTTTTGAAGTCCTATCTCTCAGAGTCCTTTTGACATATCCATACACAAGTATAAAGACATATAATTCTACCTAAACATAAAATGTTCCTCTTAGGTCATCTTACTCTGTGAAACTATTTGAAAAAAGCTTTCAATATGGCTAAAATGCTTTAGCACAATGTAATTATAACTCTGTTGTTGTTATTGTTAAAAGGGCTCATCTCGTTAACCAGCCATGTTTACCACAAAATAACCTTTCTCTGTCTTCCAGTATTGATATCCTGAGAAGCCTTTCTTACTTGTRAACGTACTGTTCCTGAAAGTAATTGGAAATGGAGAATTCTAGTCTGAAAACAGGACTGAGTCATTTGAGGTATTTAATATGCTGGCAATTGTATTGTCCATGTCCTTGAGTTTCAGAAAGGAGCCTTGAAATTTTTTTATTACTACGACATCAATTATTCATCCATTGTTAATTTAGAGAGTAAATAGTCTGATCGGCTTCTGCGCCTCATGTAACCAAACAAACGCTGACATTAACAACGGGGCCAAGGCCATTCTCATGCAAAATGGGGGAGGCCCTCTTTCAGCTCCTTGTGCATGAGGGCTGGAAGACCCTCCTTCAGCTCCATGTAGATGAGGGCTGGAAGACCCTCCTTCAGCTCCAATGTAGACTGAGCTGAAGACCCTCCTTTCAGCTCCATGTAGATGAGGGCTTGGAAGACCCTCCTTCAGCTCCATGTTAGATAGGGCTGGAAGACCCTGCTTCAGCTCCATGTAGATGAGGTCTGTGAAGACCCTCCTTCAGCTCCATGAGATGAGGGCTGGAAGACCCTCCTTCAGCTCCATGTAGATGAGGGCTGAAGACCCCTTTTTCAGTTCCAGGTAGATGAGGGCTGGAAGACCCTTTTTCAGTTCCATTGTAGATGAGGGTGGGAAGGACTCTTTTCATTCCATGTAGATATAGAGGCTGAAGACCCTCCTTCAGCTTCCATGTCGATGGAGGGCTGGAAGACCCTCCTTCAGCTCCATGTAGATGAGGGCTGGAAGACCCTTTTTCAGTTCCAGGTAGATGAGGGCTGGAAGACCCTCTTTGAGCTCCATGTAGATGAGGGCTGGGAGGCCCTCTTTCACCTGGGAGGCCCTCTTTCAACATTATTAAGTGACTAAGATACCATAGGATATTATAGAATACAGTATATACATATGAGATGAGTAATGCCATATATGTAAACATTATTAAAGTGACTAGTGTTCCATTCCTTAAAGTGGCCAGAGATTTCTATGCCTATAGGTAGCAGCCTCTAATGTGCTAGTGATGGCTGTTTAACAGTCTGATGGCCTTGAGATAGAATCTGTTTTTCAGTCTCTCGGTCCCAGCTTTGATGCACCTGTACTGACCTCGCCTTCTTTATGATAGCTGGGTGAACAGGCAGTTGCTCGGGTGGTTGATGTCCTTGATGATCTTTTTGGTCTTCCCATGACATTGGGTGCTGTAGTTGTCCTGGATGGCTGGTAGTTTGCCCCCGGTAATGCGTTGGGCAGACCTCACCACCCTTTAGAGATACTTGCGGTTGCGGGTGGTTTATTTTCTGTACCAGGCGGTGGTAGAACCCGACAGGATGCTTTCAATTTTGCATCTGTAAATGTTTGTGAGGGTTTTAGGTGACAAGCCACATTTCTTTAGCCTCCTGAGGTTGAAGAAGCTCTGTTCGCCTTCTTCACCACACTGTCTGTGTGGGTGGTCCATTTCAGTTTGTCAGTGATGTGTAAGCCAAGGAACTTGAAGCTTTCCACCTTCTCCACTGCAGTCCTGTCGATGTAGATAGGGGGGTGCACCCTCTGTTGTTTCCTGAAGTCCACGATAGTTTCATTTGTTTTGTTTGATGTTAAGTGAGAGGTTGTTTTCCAGGCACCACACTCCCAGAGCCCTCACCCCCGCCCTGTAGGCTGTCTCGTCATCATTGGTAATCAAGCCTACTACTGTTGTGTCATCTGCAAACTTGATGATTGAGTTGGAGGCGCGCATGGCCACGCAGTCATGGGTGAACAGGGAGTACAGGAGGGGTTGAGCACACACCCTTCTGGGGCCCCGGTGTGGTGAACAGGGAGTACAGGAGGGGTTGAGCACACACCCTTCTGGGGCCCCGGTGTTGAGGATCAGTGGAGTGGAGGTGATGTTTCCTACCTTCACCACCTGAGGGCGGCCCATCAGGAAGTCCAGGACCCAGTTGCACAGGGCGGGGTTCAGACCCAGGGCCTCGAGCTTAATGTTGAGCTTGATGATCAGCTTGGAGGGTGCTATGGTGTTGAATGCTGAGCTGTAGTCAATAAACAGCATTTTTACATACAGTAGTTATTCTTCTTGTCCAGATGGGATAGGGCAGTGTGCAGAGTGATGACGATTGCATCGTCTGTGGATCTATTGGGGCGGTAAGCAAATTGAAGTGGGTCTAGGGTGGCAGGTAAGGTAGAGGTGATATGATCCTTGACTAGTCTCTCAATGCACTTCATGATGACAGAGGTGAGTGCTATGGGGCAAAAGTCATTAAGTTCAGTTAAGTGCTGTGCTTGTTGAATGTCCTTCCCTATAAGTGTGCTGAAAGTATGTTGTCAATTAGTTTACTGTAAAATAGCATTGTATCTGGTGAAACACAGTTTTTTTCAAAGTTTGTAAAGGGTTGGCTGATTGTTTGTCTCTTTGAGCCAGTAAAGGGGGCTTTACTATTCTTAGGTAAGGTAATACCTTTTGCTTCCCTCTAGGCCTGAGGGCACACACTTTCTAGTAGGCTTAAATTGAAGATGTGGCAATATCATCCACTATTATCCTCAGTAATTTTCCATCCAAGTTGTCGGACCCCGGTGGCTAGTCATTTTTCAATAGACAAGAGTCATTTTTTCGCCTCTTGCACACTTACTTTACGGAATTCAAAATGACAGTGCTTGTCTTTCATACGTTGGTCAGATATACTTGGATGTGTAGTGTCAGCATTTGTTTGCTGGCATGTCATCCCTAAGTTTGCTAATCTTGCCAACGAAAATAATCATTAAAGCAGTTGTCAATGTCAGTGGGTTTTGTGATGAATGAGCAATCTGATTCAATGAATGATGGAGAGGAGTTTGCCTTTTTGCCCACAATTTAATTTAAGTTGCTCCAAAGCTTTTTACTATCATTCTTTATATCATTTATCTTTGTTTCAAAGTGTAGTTTCTTCTTTTAATTCAGTTTAGTCACATGATTTCTCAATTTGCAGTACATTTGCCAATCGGTTGTACAGCCAGAACTATTTTCCATTTATTATACAAGTCAGTATTTGACATCCATCCATGTCTGAGGACGTCGGGAGATGGCGTGYAAAAACGCCACTAGGGGTAACAGTGAGCGCTATTATCTTCAAGTAGGTTTTGGTTTTGCTCGGGGACGGGGATGGTGGATGGGTGTAAGCATCTCCCTCTGGTGCCAAAGGTTGCATGTTAAAATCCAGCCATAGAAAGTTGTGTTGAACTATTTCTGAATTTGACATGAGTAACATGGATCAACATCTGATTCTGACATGAGATTGTGAGAGCTAGTTGCTCTTTCAGCTCCCTGTGGATGAGAACTGATGCCTAATTACAGGCAAGGGGTCTCAATAGCATCGTAATTAGGGGTGACGCCCAGCCCAGAAAGGCACTGTTGGTTCTAAAACGTGTGGAGAGTTTTATGGCAACGACGTTCCTATCCATTACTCCTACTCAGCCCACAATGGGAGTGGGGCTACAATAGAGCCTTGAGGTATTTGAGTAGGTCCTGGGAGGAACCTCCCCTTGTCTATTCTCTGATCTCCCCAATGGGAGGAAGTGAGGCGTACAAATGCCAAAATCACAGGGGGGCTGGTGAGCATAAAGAAGCCGTCTGGTAAATCACTGACCCTAACTACAGGAAGTTGTATTCTTTTCAATGACCCCCTTGGGCCTGAGAGGAGAGTTTAATCAGTGTTGGGGCCTGTTGGGGTTGGAGTGGAAGGTGCATGGGAGAGATGACATGAGAAGTTGTAGGGGTGTTACTTGACTAATCATGGATAGATATGGAAGGAAAACACACTGCTAGGAGGTGTAGGAGGAGGAGGATGAGGAGAAGGAGGAGTAGAAGGAGGAGTATGAGGAGTAAAAGGAAGAGGAGGAGGAGGAGGAAGAGGGGGAGTATGAGGAGGAGGGGGAGTATGAGGAGGAGGGGGAGGAGGAGGAGGAGGGGGAGTAGGAGGAGGAGGAGAAGGAGGAGGAGGAGAGAGCGGAGGAGGAGGAGGAGAAGGAGAAGGAGGAGGAGGAGGAGGAGGATGAGGAGGAGAAGGAGGAGGAGGAGGAGGAGGAGGAGAAGGACTGTCTCTTATACACATCTAGATGTGTATAAGAGACAGCTTTTAGAGACTGTTTTTTGTTCTGAATTTTGGATGACTGACATGCCCAAAGTAAACTGTCTGCTACTCAGGACCAGAAGCTAGGATATGCATATAACTGTCTCTTATACACATCTAGATGTGTATAAGAGACAGGTTTGCTTACTTCTTAGGGCTAGGCCCCTTTTATTTCTCAATTTCCGCCTGAATGACGTGCCCAAAGTAAACTGTCTGTTGCTCAGGCCCAGGATATGCATATAATTGGTATCATTGGAAAGAAGACACTTTGAAGTTGGTAGAAATGTTAAAATAATGTAGGAGACTAGAACACAATAGATATGGTAGGAGAAAATCCAAAGAAAAACCAACCAGAATTTTTTTTAAATGGAAAGGTATTGGGAAATAATTAAATCTAGCGCCCAGTATGCAATTCCACAGGGTGTCAGGGTTTGTTGTTCAATGTTTCAGGCTTGTTTCTTCCAAAACGAGTAAGAATAATGAGTTTTAGTACTGGGATACACTATTGGAAATTGATGTATGCGCGCGCGATGAAGACAAGATGTACCTGCTAATATCATTTTCCTATTGAACATACTTCTTTCCGTATGAAATATTATAGTTTGATTACATTTTAGAGTATCTGAGGAGTCAATAGAAACATATTTTGACTTGTTTTAACACATTTTTGCGTTAGATTTTTGGATTCCTTTCTCTGCATGTTGAACGAGTGGAATACTCAAATCGATGGCGCCAACTAAACTGACTTTTTGGGATATAAAGAAAGATTTTATCTAACAGAACGACACTACATGTTATAGCTGGGACCCTTTGGATGACAAATCAGAGGAAGATTTTCAAAAAGTAAGTGAATATTTAATCGCTATTTGTGAATTTATGCAACCTGTGCCGGTGGAAAAACATTTTGATGTGGGGTGCCGTCCTCAAACAATCGCATGGCATGCTTTCGCTGTAATGGCTACTGTAAATCGGACAGTGCAGTTAGATTAACAAGAATTTAAGATTTCAACCGATATAAGACACTTGTATGTACATAAATGTTTAATATCCATAATGTTTATGATTATTTATTTGAATTGCCCGCCCTCCAGTTTCACCGGAAGTTGTCCAGCTAGCGGGATGCCTTCATTCATAGGCGCATACACACACACACAGACATGATAGCATAAGCACTATACACACACGTACACATGCATTTTGTACTGTATATACAGTGGGGAGAACAAGTATTTGATACACTGCCGATTTTGCAGGTTTTCCTACTTACAAAGCATGTATAGGTCTGTAATTTTTATCATAGGTACACTTCAACTGTGAGAGACGGAATCTAAAACAAAAATCCAGAAAATCACATTGTATGATTTTTAAGTAATTAATTTGCATTTTATTGCATGACATAATTATTGATACATCAGAAAAGCAGAACTTAATATTTGTACAGAAGCCTTTGTTTGCAATTACAGAGATCATATGTTTCCTGTAGTTCTTGACCAGGTTTGCACACACTGCAGCAGGGATTTTGGCCCACTCCTCCATACAGACCTTCTCCAGATCCTTCAGGTTTCGGGGCTGTCGTGGGGCAATACGGACTTTCAGCTCCCTCCAAAGATTTTCTATTGGGTTCAGGTCTGGAGACTGGCTAGGCACTCCAGGACCTTGAGATGCTTCTTACGGAGCCACTCCTAGTTGCCCTGGCTGTGTGTTTCGGTCGTTGTCATGCTGGAAGACCCAGCCACGACCCATCTTCAATGTTCTTACTGAGGGAAGGAGGTTGTTGGCCAAGATCTCGCGATACATGGCCCCATCCATCCTCCCCTCAATACGGTGCAGTCGTCCTGTCCCCTTTGCAGAAAAGCATCCCCAAAGAATGATGTTTCCACCTCCATGCTTCACGGTTGGATGGTGTTCTTGGGGTTGTACTCATCCTTCATCTTCCTCCAAAACACGGCGAGTGGAGTTCAGACCAAAAAGCTCTATTTTTGTCTCATCAGACCACATGACCTTCTCCCATTCCTCCTCGGATCACCCAGATGGTCATTGGCAAACTTCAGACGGGCCTGGACATGCGCTGGCTTGAGCAGGGGGACCTTGCGTGCGCTGCAGGATTTTAATCCATGACGGCGTAGTGTGTAACTAATGGTTTTCTTTGAGACTGTGGTCCAGCTCTCTTCAGGTCATTGACCAGGTCCTGCCGTGTAGTTCTGGGCTGATCCTCACCTTTCTTATGATCATTGATGCCCCACGAGGTGAGATCTTGCATGGAGCCCAGACCGAGGGTGATTGACCGTCATCTTGAACTTCTTCCATTTTTC
>NC_036866.1:1524795-1526615 GCF_002910315.2 Salvelinus sp. IW2-2015 | reverse complement strand
CTGAGGATCCCAGGAACAGTAGCTGCTGCCTTGGCTAATGGGATCCATAATATAGGAGGAGGAGTAGAAGGAGGAGGGGAGTGGAGAGGAGGAAGAGGAGAGAGAGGAGGAGGAAGAGGAGTGGAGGAGGAGGAGGGGGAAGAAGAGGAGGAGGAGTTGGAGGAGGAGTACAGTGAGGTGGAGGAGTATGATGAGTATAAGGAGGAGGAGAAGGAGGAGAAGGAGTAGGAGGAGTATAAGGAGGAGGACAAGGAGTGTAAGGAGGAGGAGGAGGAGGAGGAGTGTAAGTGGTTTTTGGAATCTGCATTCGGAATCCTTTCATGTGACCAGGACAACTTGAGAAATGTATTGTGTTTGACAGGTTTAACAGGAGCAACACATATGTTGCTCCTGACAGGTTGAACATATTGACTCAATGTTTCTCTTGACAGGTTCAACACATTTAATCGATGTTTGTCTTGACAGGTTCAACATATTGACGAAATGTTTCTCCTGACAGGTTCAACATATTGACTAGATGTTTCTTTTGACAGGTTCAGCATATTGACGAAATGTTTCTCCTGACAGGTTCAGCATATTGACTAGATCAGTGGTCACAAACCTTTTCTGAGTCAAGATCGCTTTCTGAGTCAAAACCGCTTAGATTTTTTATTAAAACTTCTTATGGCTGAGATCCCGTTAACGGGATCGACTTGACAACAGCCAGTGAAAGTGCAGGGCGCCAAATTCAAACAACAGAAATCTCATAATTAAAATTCCACAAACATACAAGTATTTTACACAATTTTAAAGATAATCTTGTTGTAAATCCTAGCTGTGCCACCAGAGACTCTGGGTTCGAGCCCAGGCTCTGTCGCAGCCGGCCGCAACCGGGAGGTACATGGGGCGACACACAATTGGCCCAGCGTTGTCCGGGTTAGGGAGGGTTTGGCCGGTAGGGATATCCTTGTCTCATCGCGCACTAGTGACTCCTGTGGTGGGCTGGGCGCAGTGCGCGCTGACCAGGTCGCTAGGTGTACGGTGTTTCCTCCGACACATTGGTGCGGCTGGCTTCCGGGTTGGATGCGTGTTGTGTTAAGAAGCAGTGGGGCTTGGTTGGGTTGTGTTTCGGGGGACGCATGGCTCTTGACCGTCTCTCCCGAGCCCGTACGGGAGTTGTAGCGATGAGACAAGACAGTAACTACTAACAATTTGATACCACGAAATTGGGGAGAAAAAGGGGGTACATTTTATTTTATATAAAATACGTTGCACCTGCTTCTGACTCACCGCCCCATCATTACAGAATACCAACTCAAAATACGGAAGCAGCAGGACAACCGGACTATCAATGAACAAGGTGACCTTCTTTGCCAACACCATGATCAGCTGGCTCAACTGGGGAAGGCCATGTTCTCCGCAGTTTACAACGTCTCAACAGTGGAGGATATTCTAGAGCCAGTCTACATTTACATTACATTTAAGTCATTTAGCAGACGCTCTTATCCAGAGCGACTTACAAGTTGGTGCATTCACCTTATGATATCCAGTGGAACAACCACTTTACAATAGTGCATCTAACTCTTTTAAGGGGGGGGGGGGTTAGAAGGATTACTTTATCCTATCCTAGGTATTCCTTAAAGAGGTGGTGTTTCAGGTGTTTCCGGAAGGTGGGGAACGGTGGTGATTGACTCCGCTGACCTGGCGTCGTGGGGAGTTTGTTTCCACCATTGGGGTGCCAGAGCAGCGAACAGTTTTGACGGGCTGAGCGGGAGCTGTACTTCCTCAGAGGTAGGGAGGCGAGCAGCCAGAGGTGGATGAACGCAGTGCCCCCCACTTGT
>NC_036866.1:1476982-1522502 GCF_002910315.2 Salvelinus sp. IW2-2015 | reverse complement strand
CGGGTGAGGCAGTGTTTTTTAGGATTCGTGACGTGGGGATTTTTAAGTCACCCAGAACTGTGAGAGGTGAGCCATCCTCAGGAAAGGAACTTATCAAGGCGTCAAGCTCATTGAGAACTCTCCAAGGGAACCTGGGGGGATAAATGATAAGGATGTTAAGCTTGAAAGGGCTGGTAACTGTGACAGCATGGAATTCAAAGGAGGCGATAGACAGATGGGTCAGGGGAGAGAGAGAGAATGTCCACTTGGGAGAGATGAGGATCCCAGTGCACCACCCGCTGACCAGAAGCTCTCGGGGTGTGCGAGAACACGTGGGCAGACGAGGAGAGAGCAGTAGGAGTAGCAGTGTTATCTGGTAATCCATGTTTCCGTCAGTGCCAAGAAGTCGAGGGACTGGAGGGAAGCATAGGCTGAGATGAACTCTGCCTTGTTGCCGCAGATCGGCAGTTCCAGAGGCTGCCGGAGACCTGGAACTCCACGGGGTCGTGCGCGCTGGGACCACCAGGTTAGAGTGGCGGCGGCCACCGCGGTGTGAAGCGTTTGTATGGTCTGTGCAGAGAGGAGAGAAGAGGGATAGACAGACACATAGTTGACAGGCTACAGAAGAGGCTACGCTAATGCAAAGGAGATTTGGAATGACAAGTGGACTACACGTCTCGAATGTTCAGAAAGTTAAGCTTACGTTGCAAAAAATCTTATTGACTAAAATGATACAGTGCTGCTGGCTGGTGGAGTAGGCTAGCTAGCAGTGGCTGCGTTGTTGACTTAGTTTTGAAAGTGTAGCTGGCTAGGTAGCCTCGGTAACTGGCTAGGTAACCTTGACAATTACTCTAAACTACACAATTATCTTGGATACAAAGACAGCAAAGACAACTATGTAGCTAGCTAACACTACACTAATCAAGTCGTTCCGTTGTAATGTAGAAACTAATGTAATAGTTTCTACAGTGCTCTATTCGGTAGACGGTAGACGTTGGCTAGCTGCTAGCTGCTGGCTAGCTAGCAGTGTTGACTAGGACGAAAATAGCTGACTAGCTAACCTCGGTAATTACGATAATTACTCTAAACTACACAATTATCTTTGATACAAAGACGGCTATGTAGCTAGCTAAGATCAGACAAGTCAAAACCGTTGTACTGTAATGAAATGTAATGCGAAATGCGACCACTCGCTCCAACAGTGCTGCTATTCGGTAGACGGTAGACGTTGGCTAGCTGCTAGCTGCTGGCTAGCTAGCAGTGTTGACTAGGACAAAAATAGCTGACTAGCTAACCTCGGTAATTACGATAATTACTCTAAACTACACAATTATCTTTGATACAAAGACGGCTATGTAGCTAGCTAAGATCAGACAAGTCAAACCGTCTACCAACGAGTCAGCACACCAGCCCATTCAGCAACCGCTCAGGTCAGCGATGCCCATCTATCCCCCTTGGAGAAATATGTTGGAACACCATCCAAATGCCGTTGCTTCCTCCTTCAGTACTATTTTGCACATCAGATGGGAGCTCCCACACAGAGAGGTCTAAGGTTGCCGAGGTGATTTTTCTGCTGACTGGGCAGGCATTGGAATGGGCTACGGCCGTCTGGGAGAGAGGAGAGGAGGAGCTTGAGTCTAATGAGGGGTGCATAGCTCTGTTTAAATGTATTTCGCAATACAGAGGGCAGAGAGGGAGGTGAGCGTCTGCTTCAGCTCCAGCAGTGGAATCAGACGGCAGCTGAGTATGTGCTTACCTTCCGGACAGTATCAGCTTCCAGTGGATGGAATGAGCCGGCGCTCAGCAAGTTATTTAGAAGAGGTCTGTGCGAGGAGTCCAGAACGAACTGGTCTGCCGAGATGACAACCTCACCCTGGACGCACTCATTGGGTTGGGTTGGCGCCCCCCCCTTGTGTTGTGCCGTGGCGGAGATCTTCGTTGGCTATACTCGGCCTTGTCTTCAGGATGGTAAGTTGGTGGTTGAAGATATCCCTCTTGGTGTGGGGGCTGTGCTTTGGCAAAGTGGGTGGGGTTATATCCTGTCTGTTTGTTCCTGTCCGGGGGTATCATCGGATGGGGCAAGAGTCTCCTGACCTCTCCTGTCTCAGCCTCCAGTAGTTATGCTGCAGTGTTTATGTGTTGGGGGCTAGGGTCAGTCTGTTGTATCTGGAGTACTTCTCCTGTCTTATCGGTATCCTGTGTGATTTTAAGTATGCTCTCTCTAATTCTCTCTCTTTTCTCTCTTTCTTTCTTTCTCTCTCTCGGAGGACCTGAGCCCTAGGACCATGCCTCAGGACTACCTGGCCTAATGACTCCTTGCTGTCCCCAGTCCACCTGGCGCGCTGCTGCTGCTCCAGTTTCAACTGTTCTGCCTGCGGCTATGGAACCCTGACCTGTTCACCGGACGTGCTACCTGTCCCAGACCTGCTGTTTTCAACTCTCTAGAGACTGCAGGAGCGGTAGAGATATTCTCAATGATTGGCTATGAAAAGCCAACTGACATTTACTCCTGAGGAGCTGACTTGCTACACCCTCGATAACTACTGTGATTATTATTATTTGACCATGCTGGTCATTTATGAACATTTGAACATCTTGGCCATGTTCTGTTATCATCTCCACCCGGCACAGCCAGAAGAGGACTGGCCACCCCTCATAGCCTGGTTCCTCTCTAGGTTTCTTCCTAGGTTTTGGCCTTTCTAGGGAGTTTTTCCTAGCCACTGTGCTTCTACACCTGCATTGCTTGCTGTTTGGGGTTTTAGGCTGGGTTTCTGTACAGCACTTTGAGATATCAGCTGATGTAAGAAGGGCTTTATGAATACATTTGATTTGATTTGATTGCGATGGCCATCCATCTGGATAACATCCTCCGGGAGCGTCGGCATCTACATCGCTTCTCTTCCTCCTCCAGCGAGTGTTCGGGATCAGAGCCTGAACCCATGGAGGTAGGGTTCACACGCCTTCCCGCGGCAGAACGATGCAGATGGATGCAGCTTGGGCTCTGTCTGTACTGTGGCCAGGGAGGGCATAACCGCCAGCAGAGGGGAGGGGAGGTCACGTGATGTTATATCCCCCGAACCAGGAGTGAGTATTCCATCTACTGCTCTACCTGTTAGACTCTTTTTAGTACCCATCACTCTGGCAGACCYTCCCTCATGCCCTGTGTCTATAGCTTTAGTGGATTCCGGGAAGCGGGGAACTTTATGGATCAGACCCTTGCCTCCTCTCCCAATATTACTACCTACCCACTCTCCTTTCCTTTTCCGGTTCAAGGTCTCGACTGTTGGCCTCTAGGATCCAGAACCATCACACACATCACCCAACCACTCACCCTCACCAATGGGCCCAATCACCAGGATCTTCATCACCAGTGCACCAGTTCACAAGATCATCCTCGGCCGACATTGGCTTCAGCGCCATAACCCTACCATCTCATGGTCAAGGATGAGAATCACCGACTGGTCACCTGAATGCCGGAAGATCTGCTTTCCTCTCCCCTGTGGCTCCACGTCGGTTGCCCTCCAGCCCAACATCCCAGATCAGGATCTAAGGGAGGTATTCTCCAAGACCCGCACTACCTCCTCATCGCCCCTGGGACTGTGCCATTGACCTGTTTTCTGGTGCTACACCTCCGCACAGACGCATCTACCCTCTGTCAGTGGCTGAGACCCAGACCATGGATGACTACATTCAAGAGGTACTCCAACAGGGTTTCATCCGCAGGTCCACGTCCCCTGCTGGTTTCTTCTTCGTGGCCAAGAAGGAGGGAGGATTACGCCCTTGTGCCAATTACCGTGGACTCAATTACATCACCATGAAGTATCGGTATCCTCTCCCACCGGTGCCGTCAGTCATCGAGCAGCTCCGCGGGGCCCGGTTCTTCACCAAACTGGACCTGCGGAGTGCTTACAATCTCATTCGCATCCGGGAGGAGGATGAGTGGAAGACAACGTTCAGCGTGACGTCTGGTCACTACGAGCACTTGGTTATTCCCTTCGGCCCCTCTCACCCCCCTCCTCAAGGGTGGGCCTCGTAGATTGGTTTCAGCTCCAGCAGCCGACGAGGCCTTTCGTTTCCTCAAGGGGCCTTTTACCTCCGCCCCCTTGCTAAAACACCCAGATCCCACGCTAGCTTTTGTGGTTGAGGTAGATGCATCGGAGGTGGAAGTGGGGGAAGTTTTGTCACAAAGACAGGGGCACCCACTAAAATTGTATCCTTGTGCTTTCTTCCTCAAGAAACTGTCCCACTCAGAGAGGAACTACGATGTCGGCGATCGGGAGCTCTTGGCAGTGAAGTTGACATTAGAGGAGTGGATACACTGGTTTGAGGGTGCCAAGGAACCATTCGCCGTCCACTCAGACCATCGGAACCTTGAGTATATACGGACAGCGAGGAGACTGAATTCATGCCAAGCCAGGTTTGCCCTCTTCTTCACCAGGTTGGACTTCACGCTGACCTATCACCCAAGTTCTAAGAACATCAAGGCTGATGCCCTGTCCTGTATCTACGAATGGGGAGAGGCTCCTGTCCAGAGGGCACCCATAATCCCATCCTCCTGAGTCGTGGGTCCAGTGGTTTTCGACGTAGATGTGGACATCCGCCAGGCTCTAGAGAGGGAGCCCGCACCRTGGAAATGTCCTCCCGTGCACATCTACGTTCCCACAGGAATAAGGGATCGGCTGCTGACCTGGGCACACATAGCTGTCGTCGCTGGACATCCAGGTATTTCTTGCACCATCACTGAGAAATACTCGTGACCCACCGTGGTGCAAGATGTTACGTGGTATGTCAACTCCTGTTCCGTGTGTGCTCAAACCAAGTCCCCCCGGAATGCTCCAGCAGGGAAGCTGCTGCCTCTTCCCGTGCCTCAGCGACCTTGGTCCCATATATCCATTGACATTGTTACTGATCTTCCCCCTTCTGATGGTTTCACCACCATTCTGGTGGTAGTGGATATATTCTCCAAGTCATGTTGATTAATCCCTCTTCCTGGTCTTCCCACTGCTCTCCAGGTCACTGAGGCACTCTTCCAGCAGGTCTTCCGGCATTATGGCCTTCCTGAGGACATCGTCTCGGGACCGTGGCTCCCAATTCACATCCCGAGTATGGAGGGCCTTCTTGGGGGTCACGTGGTCGGGGTCACGATTAGCCTCACATCCAGGTATCGGCCTCAGTCTAACGGGCAGGTGGAGAGGATGAATCAGGAGCTGGGAAGGTTCCTGAGGAGTCACTGTCAGGACCGGCAGGGTGAGTGGGCACATTTCCTTCCTTGGGCAGAGTACTCCCAAAACTGTCTACGTCACTCCTTCACTGGGTTGACCCCCTCCCAGTTTGTGTTGGGTGTGAGACTCTAGCGGCGGGCCATTGTCAGAAGGAGCAGGCAGACCGTCAACGCAATGAGACCCCTGTGTTCCATCCTGGGGATAGCATCTGGCTCTTTACCAGGAACCTCCCACTCCGCCTGCCCTGCAAGAAACTGAACCTCTGGTTTGTGGGGCCGTTCAAGGTTCTCCGGAGTTCACATACAGGTTACAATTACCCAGTCACTACCGTATCTTACCCTCTTTTCATGTCTCCCTTCTCAGGCCGGTGGTTACTGGTCCCCTAGCTGATGCTGTCCCCCACGACACACCTCCACCCCCCCTGGAGCCCGGCGTACGCTATCAGATCCAGACTGGACTCCCGACGTCGGGGTGGTCGGCTCTAGTATCTTGTGGCCTAGGAGGGGTATGGTGGCGTTGGGTTCCGGTTTAGGACCCCAACATCATCCGTAATTTCCACCTTCGTAGCCCGGACCGCACCTCGACCCGCTCCTCGTCCTCGGGGTTGTCGTCCTGGACGGATTTGTCCTGTGGCTGTGCAGCCGCACATCAGAGGTGGGGGGGGTACTGTCACGTCTGCTCCTGCTCCTGCTCCTGCTCCTCCCCTCCGGCGTACGATGTTGCCAGAGTACTAACGACCGTTCCTGGGACGCCTCACACATCATTACGCACACCTGGCACTCATTATTACGCGCACCTGTGAATCATTATGATTCACACCTGGTCTCCATTACCGTCATCATTTCCTCCCCTTTGTCACTCTCCCTGGTTCACTCACCAGTTGGTATTGTTCTTGTGTGCTGCCTTATGTTAGTGTCGCGTTCTTCGTTTTGTTGTTTTATTAAAACGTTTCACCTGCTTCCGACTCACCGCCCCGTCATTACAACTAAAACATAAATAATACATTGCTCAATTCTGAGTACTTCATTCATTAATTTGTCCACTAAATACATTAGAGGACTTGAAAACAAATAATGTATGTGCTTTTACCAAGGGAGAAAATAATTCAACCTTTTTTCCTCCGATGACTGCTGTAACGTAACAAATAGTCCTAATGAGAGCCGACCTACTTGTTCAACTAATTTCCTCGAACAGTTTCATCTGGTAGACTGCCTCTTATATGACTAAACCACGTCATGACCCGTGTGCTTTGGGGCTTGTACACATTGACATCATCCACATAGCCCCTGCTCATCCATCTCAGCGCCCTGCCTTAATTACAACTGTGAGTCAGTGGTGTGCTCCTGAACCCATTCACAAACTGAGAAACACACAAACAGCCCTCTGGGCACAGACGTCAGTTCAACTTATAGTTTCGATTTACATTTGGTTGAGTTGTCAACTAATGTGAATTCAATGTGAAATCAACAAAGCATTTCACCTTTTCATTGGATTTAGGTTAAAAGTTGGGTGAAAAAAAATATGAATTTCCCATAAGTTAATGACTTTTTGCAAATCCAATCAGTTTTCCACATTTATTCAATGTTATCACATTTACATTTTTTGTCATTGAAATTAAGTGGAAGCAACGCTGATTCAACCAGTTTCTGCCCAGTGGGAGAACAGACAAACACACAAACAGATGAAAACAAACAGTTATCCTCTCAAAAGGAATAACAGCCTGAAGAATTAGCCCGAGTGCAGACTTCTCTTCACTTTTTCCTCTGGGGTAGAGGGACAGTAGTGTGGGCCCAGATCACATTAGCTCACATTGAAAACTATAATTGAATACGTACAGAGGGCTCTGTTAGCAGAAAAAGTGTTTTAACAAAAGGTAAACAAATATGACTCGTTTCAGGAAACTAGGCCATTTAAACATTACATTTTTTTTATTCAAAATAAATGTCATCTGTAAATAAGAATAAAATTGTTTAATTACGAGGGCTAGTTGGTTTAGCCATGGAAAAGGTAAGCAACCTTCCTGCTAGCCATTAATGGCTGAGATAATGAGTGGGCTGGACATGCCAAGAGATGAAACACTTCTGTATATAATATGAGCTGGTCAGTACTGTATGTGTAGGCAATCCTTTCTAACGCATTTTTTTGGGAAGATATCACGTAGTAGAACAGCGTACGTGTTGCTCTCCACTTTCTGGAGGACCGAGTTTTGAAATCAGTGGAATTAGAGTATGATATCTAAGGAGATTCTGGTGTTTGATTGCAAATATGCAGACGTAGTCGAAAAGAGAACACACAGAAGGCTGTTATATAAAACACCTAAAGGAACCATGGCATCCGTGGCAGAGAGGGAGAAGCGTCCATCCATGTAAGAGAGTCTAGCTAGCTACATTTTCAGATATTACACGTTTCTAATTTTGTCAGAAAGTCTTTTTCATTTCAAGTTAAAGTGTACTGTTAGCTAGCTAGCTAAAGTTATGTGTATGTCTGTGTAGTAATATTAGTCGTGTCTCAGAGCCATTTGCATTGCTAGTTATAGCTTAATGTTAGCTAGCTAACATTGAACCTTGTTGGTTAGCTACCTGCAGATTCATGCAGGGTAGTAACGTTATGGGTTGGGATTATGGTTCATTGTTTAGCTAGCTAGCTACATGTCTAAAGAAAAGACTCCATTATGCAAGTACCAATTTCAATAGAATATTTATTTATGTCGATGCTCGTCTCTATGGTCTATTTGAGGGATGGAAATCGTGGCTGATCTCCAAACCAAAACAAGGAGCAACACCTCAACCTCCCTATTTTGCAAGCCACTACCCTAGAGCATATGAGAGTCCTCTGCCCATCAAAAAAAACAAGTACCAAGATCTGATGACCATGCTCAACTACTTTCCAGCTGCTGCACGCTCTTTTTATAAATCACTGTAGAGTGAATAATTTGTTGTTAAACCAAGCTACATAATTAACTGTTTTTTCTGTGAGTTTATGATCCCCTGAACCTGTATATTATGTTGAATCTGAATACATTTCAGAAGACATGTCACCCCTATTGTAGGAAATTAAATGTATAGTAGGTGTTTTCTATGTGAATCAATTTGTGTAGGATTTGAACCAGCACAATATATTCAATTAATTTAATTTTAAGATGTTGGTCCTAGTGTAGAAAATATTATGTACAATGTGTTCTGTTGAGAATTATTTTGTGTGTGATCATTTGAACATTTTTTTAATCTGAATTAATTAAAAACAAATAAGTCATCACATACAGTATGTGAGTATTCATTTGATCTTGATTCCCTTTTTTTATTCATTACAATACACAGTACGTCTCTCTGTCACCACATTTAGCATTAACTCTAAGCAGTTAATACTTATTTACTGCTGTCACCTCAGTACAGAAGGACATTTCTTGCCTTTAGCATGGGTTTAATGCAATTCAAAACTTAATTGCTGATCATAGTGTTAAACGCAAAGTGAATGGTTTTATGAACGTTTTGTAATATTGACCGTAGGGACCTGCATAATGGACATGCATATTGGCACATCACATTGATCCATATTTGATATGTACAAGTTGTGCTTGTTTTGATTGAATTAATTTAATTGTATTCTATTTGTGTAGTTATTCTATGTACTGTATGTTCACATTGAGGGCTTCATTTTAAATGAGACTAAGATTTCATGACTCAACTTTTAAGAAAAGTAATCAGTGCTGAAGTTGATAGACCACCTTTAAATGAACCTCCATACAAATGAATTAACTACATATTGCAGTTAAGTTATTTACATGAAGGGCATCTGTACTTGAAAGTACTTAAAACATAATATCAGGTGTTAAAAAAGGACATCTTACAAAAGTCATGCAAAATGTCACATATACTGTTCTTCCACAAACTGAAATCATCCCTGGAGATATACTGTTCTTCCACATTCTAAAAATTAAAACGACAAAAAAATAAAAGTATTTTTTGAAATAACAAAAAAATATGAATTATAAAATTAACTGATTATCTTAAAATTGAAAAATTGTTACATATATGGTTCTTCGTTCTGTAGGATTCAACTGTTGATAGACGTAGCTGGTAAATCTACACCGATTTCAGAGCACTCTCGTCTGAGTGTGCCAGAGAGCAGAATAACTGATGAATTTACAAACGCTCAACACTTGTTGAATATGGCCGGTGTCAGTAAACGTTGGCAAAAAAGCATAATTAATTGTTAATTGTTGCCAGCATTACAGTTGCAGTCACCAACGCTCCGGATAACATAAAACAGCCTAACCAGCTCTGCTAGGGTGAGTAAAATGGTCAGAGTGAGCTGTTCGCTCATCTATGTCTGGAAGTAGTTAGCCAACGTTAGTCAGTTAGCTTGGGTGCTTGACTGCAGTTGTAAAGTCCGAACGCTTGGATCAACCGTACTTTTCATCCAGAGCGTCCAGTGTGCGCTCTGAACGTTTCGAGAGCGAAGCGCTCTGAATTTATGAAAGGCCAAACTAACAACGCTCTGTGTTTACAAACGCCCAGAGCACACTCTGGCACTCCAGATTAAATTTACGAACACACCCATAGTATAAACCAGCTTTTAGTCTTGAAATCTTTGGTTGTATAGTACATAGCCTCAAATGTGAATCCTTAAAGAGATGGGTGGAGCTAAAGCAACTTCTTGTCAATATGGGGGCGCTGTTTTCACTTTGTAAAAAATCGTGCCCAAATTAAACTGCCTCGTACTCTATTCTAGATCGTACAATATGCATATTATTATTACTATTGGATAGAAAACACTCAAGTTTCTAAAACCGTTTGAATTATATCTGTGAGTAAAACAGAACTCATTTTGCAGCAAAAATCAGAAATCGAGGCTCTGTTCCAGGGCCTTCCTATTCATTTGCTTGAAATCTATGGATATACATGCACTTCATACGCCTTCCACTAGATGTCAACAGGCAGTGGGAGGTGGAATGGGGTGTCTAGCTTGATCTGAGGTCGAACAAGAGCTCTTGGAATGACGTGACCACTATTTCCTTTGTCTACCAAGGCGCGGGAAGGACATCAGCATTGGCTTCTGAAAAGCGTTCGGTATAGACGGCTAATATCTCCGGCTTTGATTTTATTTGATACATGTGATAATATCATCGTAAAGTATGTTTTTTCAATATAGTTTTATCAGATTATTCAGCGTTTATCGGGAGTTTTGGAGTTTTCCGTTCTCTGCGTTAGGTGAAGATGGACATCTTCGCGCCACTTGGCTAGCTAAGGTTGCTAATTCGACAGGAGAAGAGGACATTCTAAAACCAAACAACGATTTATTCTGGACAAGATTCTGATGGAAGCTCAGCAAAAGTAAGAACCATTTATGATGTTATTTCGTATTTCTGTGGAAAATGTTTAGTCGTATTTTCCTTCCTTTTTGCGGGCGCTGTCTCGCTATAACGTTATGGTAAAGTTATTTTTTTTAAATCGAACATGGCGATTTCATTAAGAACTAGTGTATCTTTCATTTGCTGTCCAACATGTATTTTTTAGTAAAGTTTATGATGAGTTCTTTGATTAGATTAGGTGACTGTCCAAAATTTCTCCGGAGATTCTGGTGAATCGATGCTACATATTCACAATGTTTAACCACGGGTTGCAGCTCAAAATATGCAKATTTTCGAACAAAACATAAGTGTATTGTATAACCTGATGTTATAGGACTGTCATCTGATGAAGTTGGTCAAGGTTAGTGATTCATTTTATATCTTTTGCTGTTTTTTTGCGATCGCTACCTTGCGGTGAATGAATGCGGTTGTGTGTTTGGCTATTGTGGTAAGCTAATATAATGCTATATTGTGTTTTCGCTGTAAAACACTTTAAAAATCTGAAATATTGTCTGGATTCACAAGATGTTTATCTTTCATTTGTGGTACACCATGTATTTTTCATAAATGTTTTATGATGAGTATTTAGGTATTTCACGTTGCTCTCTGTAATTATTCTTGCTGCTTCGGTGCTATTTGTGATTGTAGCTGCAATGTAAAACTATGATTTATACCTCAAATATGCACATTTTCGAACAAAACATAGATTTATTGTATAACATGTTATAAGACTGTCATCTGATGAAGTTGTTTCTTGGTAAGTGACTAATTATATCTCTATTTGGTCGGTTTTGTGATAGCTACCTATGCGGTAAAAATATTGTGAAAATATGCGGTTGAGTCTTTTGCTATTGTGGTTAGCTAATAGAAATACATATTGTGTTTTCGCTGTAAAACATTTTAAAAATCGGAAATGATGGCTGGATTCACAAGATATGTATCTTTCATTTGCTGTATTGGACTTGTGATTTCATGATATTTATATGCTAGTATTTACTTGTGGCGCTATGCTAGGCTATGCTAGTCAGCTTTTTTACTGATGAGGATGCTCCCGGATCAGGGATGGTGATGAAGTAGAGGTTAAAAGGGTGTGAACAATGCTGAATGGGTGTAGACAAAGAGCTCTCCAGTAGGTAACAAACCATTGAAGGGCCTTTTTCTCAACAGTGAGTTTACAAGTTTATCAACTTTCAAAGCAGAGTCCCTACTTTTATCCAGTGTAAAAAACACAATTTAAAATGTTGCTACATAAGACTGAATCAAGCTGGTCGGTCACAAATACGTTTGCTTAACAGAACTTTCTTTTTTTGCAATTATACAGCTAATTCACTGCAATTCTACACATTTTGCCATGGGGTGGGGAATATTTTTTGCAGTTTAAAAAGCACATTTCATGCAATTCTACATATATATATCTACATGTTATTATGAAACCTGAGTAAGAATCACGAACAAAATCAATGCGGGACCCCTGGAGGTCAAGGCCCCATGACAAGTAATTTGGCCATGATTAGTACAAGTTTAGATAGCACGCCGTAGGCCGATTAATAAGGTGCTAACAGAAGACCAGTCAGTGTTTCAGGGTGTATTCATTGTCATAGTAACAACTGCAAAAAATACTTAAATGAAAAATAAATGATCACCCCAAATCAAATCAAATTGTATTTGTCACATGCGCCCAAATACAACACCTTACCGTGAAATATTTACTAAATAAACTAAAGTAAAAAATAAAATGGTTCTGAGTCAATGTGCAGGGTTACAGGTTTTTCAAGGTATTTTGTACATGTAGATAGGGGTAAAGTGACTATACATAGATAATAAACAGCGAGTAGCAGCTGAGTAAAAATGCAAATAGTTCGTGTGGCCATTTGATTAATTGGTCAGCAGTCTTATAGCTTGGGGGTAGAAGCTGTTAAGGAGCCTTTTGGACCTAGACTTGACGCTCCGGTACCGCTTGCCATGCGGTAGCAGAGAAAACAGTCTATGACTTGGGTAATTGGGTGCATAGCTAGATATTAGGCCTATAAATATATAACTGTCAAAGTGCAAGAAAAAAATTAAATGGTATGTCTGTGCGTTCCTCTAGGCTGCTCTTTGCAGTCCCTCCAGGCTACTCTTTGCAGTTCCTCCAGGCTACTCTTTGCAGTCCCTCCAGGCTACTCTTTGCAGTTCCTCCAGGCTACTCTGCAGTCCTCCAGGCTACTCTTGCAGTCCTCAGGCTACTCTTTGCAGTCTCCCGGCTACTCTTTGCAGTCCCCTCCAGGCTACTCTTTGCAGCCCTCCAGCTATTCTTGCAGTCACCTTGCGCAGCACTCATTGCATTCCCTCCACTGCTCTTGCAGTCCTCCAGCATCTTGCATCCTCCAGGCTACTCTTTGCAGTCCTCCAGGCTACTCTTGCAGTTCCTCCAGGCTACTCTTTGCAGTCCCTCCAGCTACTCTTGGCAGTCCTCCAGCGGCTACCTTTGCAGTCCTCCAGGCTACTCTTTGCAGTTCCTCCAGGCTAATCTTGCAGTCCCTCCAGCTACTCTTTGCAGGCCTCCAGGCTACCTTTGCAGTTCCTCCCAGGCTCTCTTTTGCAGTCCCCCCTCCCCCCCTCCAGGCTACTCTTGCATTGTCTCTCCAGGCTACTCTTGCAGTTCCCCAGGCTACTCTTTGCGCAGGCCCTCTTGGCAGCCTCGTCCAGCCTACCTTCTTGCAGTTCCTCCAGGCTACTCTTTCAATCCCTCCAGCTACTCTTTGCAGTTCCTCAGGCTACTCTTTGCAGTCTCCAGGCTCCTCTTTGCAGTTCTCCAGGCTACTCTTTGCAGTTCCTCCAGCTGACTCTTTGCAGTTCCTCCAGGCTACTCTTCAGTCCCTCCAGCTACTCTTTGCAGTATACCTAGCGCTCTTTGCAGTTCCTCCAGGCTACTCTTTTGCAGTTCCTCCAGGCTACTCTTGCATTTTCCTCCAGCACTCTTTGCAGTTCCTCCGGCTACTCTGCAGTCCCTCCAGGCTACTCTTTGCAGTTCCTCCAGGCCTCTTTGCAGTCCCTCCATGGCACTACTCCTTGCAGTTCCTCCAGGCTCTCTTTGCAGTTCCTCCAGTCTCTTTGCAGTTCCTCCAGGCTACTCTTTGCATTTCCCCAGGCCCTGCAGTCCCTCCAGGCTACTCTTTGCAGTTCCTCCAGGCTGCTCTTTGCAGTTCCTCCAGGCTACTCTTTGCAGTCCTCCAGGCTACTCTTTGCAGTTCCTCCAGGCTACTCTGCAGCCTCCAGCTACTCTTGCAGTCCCTCCAGGCTACTCTTTGCAGTTCCTCCAGGCTACTCTTGCATCCCTCCAGGCTACTCTGCAGTTCCTCCAGGCTGCTCTTTGCAGTTCCTCCAGGCTACTCTTTGCAGTTCCTCCAGGCTACTCTTTGCAGTTCCTCCAGGCTACTCTGCAGTCCCAGACACGCAAAGCTCCACTGTTGATTAGGCCGCCTACAATAACACAGTGCAAAAAGGAATTGTTTTATTGTTATCAAATGAGTACACAATATGTGTCTACAGGCTGTAACCTGTAGTGATGTAGGATAATTTGAATAACCATCAGTGGCATGTATTCATGGCTGCCAAGGGAAGCCAGGCTTCCACAGATATGTGACAAATAAAAAAAATAAAATCATAAAATAATTTATCTTTCGTCTCTCTGTGTTTTCATAATTTTCTGTCAATTTGCAAGTGGCTGAATCAATTTGCAAGCATTTTAGCTAGGTAGCCTATGAAAACAAAAAATAAAATCGTATTGACAGAGCCACAGACCGTTTTGTCAACATGAAAGAGAGGAGAATGGCATTGGTGTTCAACTTGTCAACAAGTAGGGTGAGTAAAAAWTTTTTTATTTATTATTGCACGCACAACACAGACACACACACTCAGACAGAAATCAGTACCATGGACAGCCACATGATATTTAGCCACATTGATTGGACTAAATTGTTTTAGGTATCTTTTAAGTTTGTTTTCAGTATATTAAACTAAGCATAGGCTATATAGCCTTGATGATTTGATGATGTTTAAATGTTTAAGTTGATACAGTGCTGGAATAGCGGAGGCAGGGCTCCTGTTGTCTTTGTGCTGACTTGAAGTTACTCCGTGGATCTAAGTCAGTAGTTGTTTAGTAAACTGTCGAAAACATTAACTTGCTTGACCATGCTGCAGGTCATATAACTGTTTGTTAAATGCAATATTTGCTTTGTGGACTTCACCGGACAGATGTTGCTCTCCGGTTTTCTGATGAAACAACCATATGCGTTGTTAAATTTATTTCGCCAATGTGTGACTGGACTTTTTGTTGTCACAGCCTTATTGTATATCATGGTGGCGTATGGGTTATAGAACAAACAACGCAATTATCACAACATACGTTGTAATAGGGCTTTTTTACTGGCTTGGCTTTCCAGTGAGTTTACCCACACACCGCAAACGTCCTTTCTTGTTTTATGCCGAAATAACTCCCTACATCCTATGCCTGGTTATGTAACCATTTGGATCAGTTTGGGTGTATTCTGGACAGTTTAGAAGGTCCAGAAAGGGTACATTAGCATGCTAGTAATACCCACTGGGCACAGATGTCATTTTAAAGTCTATTCCACGTTGGTTCAACATCATTTCATTGAAATTACATGGAAACAACGTTGATTCAACCAATCAAATKAAATAAAATAAAATGTATTTATATAGCCCTTCGTACATCAGCTAATATCTCAAAGTGCTGTACAGAAACCCAGCCTAAAACCCCAAACAGCAAGCAACGCAGGTGTAGAAGCACGGTGGCTAGGAAAAACTCCCTAGAAAGGCCAAAACCTAGGAAGAAACCTAGAGAGGAACCAGGCTATGAGGGGTGGCCCCCTGTCCGGAGGCTCCCGACAGGGGGCCGTCGCTGGAGGCTCCGGACAGGGGACCGTCGCTGGAGGCTCCTTTCCCTGAATCGTCACTGCAGGCTTCGTGTCATGGATCATCACTGCAGGCTCTGGGCCATGGATGATCGGTGGTGCGGTTCCTCCGGCGATGATCTGCGGCCCGGTTCCTCCAGTGAAAGTCCATGCACCAGGGCCGCCACCAAAGCGGAGGGATCTGCGGGCGGAGGGGGGTCTACGTCCCGGAGCCGCCGTAGTGAAGGGATGCCCACCCGGACCCTCCCCTTTAGAGTCAGGTTTTGCGGCCGGAGTCCGCACCTTTGGGGGGGTATTGTCACGCCCTGGCCATAGAGAGGCTTTTATTCTATATTTTGGTTAGGCCAGGGTGTGACTAGGGTGGGCATTCTAGTTTCTTTATTTCTATGTTTTCTATTTCTTTGTTTTTGGCCGAGTGTGGTTCCAAACCAGAGTCCGCTGTCTATCGTGTCTCTGATTGGGAATATATACTTAGGCAGCCTTTTTCCACCTGTGTTGTGGGTAGTTATTTTCTGTTTAGTCTCTGTTACCTTACAGAACTGTTCGCTTTCGTTTTGTTACTTGTTCAAGTGTTTTTTGATAAATAAATAATAATGAACACTTTTCACGCTGCGCTTTGGTCCACTCTTCCGAGGACAGCGTTACACAATGAGACAGACAGGCTCAGAGATGTGTAGCCTAAGTTAGAAGTGTATGCATATTAGCCCATAATCATTTAGCTCAATGTTGCTTATATAGCAGTGACTATATCCAGTCAATTTACACAGCTAAAGAAATAAAGTGAAAGCAGTTAAACAAATTTACAGCTATTTGACAAGACCACGAGCGTCTTCTACAAAAAATAATTTGAGGTACGAATTACACTGCTCAAAAAAATAAAGGGAACACTTAAACAACACAATGTAACTCCAAGTCAATCACACTTATGTGAAACCAAACTGTCCACTTAGGAATCAACACTGATTGACAATAAATTTCACATGCTGTTGTGCAAATGGAATAGCAAAAGGTGGAAATTATAGGCAATTAGCAAGACACCCCCAATTAAGGATGGTTCTGCAGGTGGTGACCACAGACCACTTCTCAGTTCCTATGCTTCCTGGCTGATGTTTTGGTCACTTTTGAATGCTGGGTGCTTTCACTCTAGTGGTAGCATGAGACGTAGTCTACAACCCACACAAGTGGCTCAGGTAGTGCAGCTCATCCAGGATGCACATCAATGCGAGCTGTGGCAAGAAGGTTTGCTGTGTCTGTCAGCGTAGTGTCCAGAGCATGGAGGCGCTACCAGGAGACAGGCCAGTTATCAGGAGATGTGAGGAGGCCGTAGGAGGGCAACAACCCAGCAGCAGGACCGCTACCTCCGCCTTTGTGCAAGAAGGAGCAGGAGGAACACGTCCAGAGCCCTGCAAAATGACCTCCAGCAGGCCACAAATGTGCATGTGTTTGCTCAAACGGTCAGAAACAGACTCCATGAGGGTGGTATGAGGGCCCGACGTCCACAGTGGGGGTTGTGCTTACAGCCCAACACCGTGCAGGACGTTTGGCATTTGCCAGAGAACACCAAGATTGGCAAATTCGCCACTGGCGCACTGTGCTCTTCACAGATAAAAGCAGGTTCACACTGAGCACATGTGACAGAGTCTGGAGACATGGAGAACGTTCTGCTGCCTGCAACATCCTCCAGCTGACCGATTTGGCGGTGGTCAGTCATGGTGTGGGGTGGCATTTCTTTGGGCCGCACAGCCCTCATGTGCTCACCAGAGGTAGCCTGACTGCCATTAGGTACCGAGATGAGATCCTCAGACCCTTGTGAGACCATATGCTGGTGCGGTTGGCCCTGGGTTCCTCTAATGCAAGACAATGCTAGACCTCATGTGGCTGGAGTGTGTCAGCAGTTCCTGCAAGAGGAAGGCATTGATGCTATGGACTGGCCCGCCCGTTCCCCAGACCTGAATCCAATTGAGCACATCTGGGACGTCATGTCTCACTCCATCCACCAACGCCACGTTGCACCACAGACTGTCCAGGAGTGGCAGATGCTTTAGTCCAGGTCTGGGAGGAGATCCTCAGGAGACCATCCGCCACCTCATCAGGAGCATGCCCAGGCGTTGTAGGAGGTCATACAGGCACGTGGAGGCACACACACTACTGAGCCTCATTTTGACTTGTTTTAAGGACTTACGTCAAGTGGATCAGCCTGTAGTGTGGTTTTCCACTTTAATTTTGAGTGTGACTCCAAATCCAGACCTCCATGGGTTGATACATTTGATTTCCATTGATCATTTTTGTGTGATTTTGTTGTCAGCACATTCAACTATGTAAAGAAAAAAGTATTTAATAAGAATATTTCATTCATTCAGATCTAGGATGTGTTATTTTAGTGTTCCCTTTATTTTTTTGAGCAGTGTAAATGGATAGGTTGTATAATCCTCCTACATCTTTATCGTTGTGAAATCATACAAATGTGTGTGAATCAATCCAATATTAACACACACAACAATTTTTTTGTTACGGAACAAAAGTCAACTTTGAATTTGTAGGTTTAAAATATCCCTCATGGCCAAGGTTGACCTATTTTAAGTAATGCCATTGGTTGGTGAATATAAAGTCTAAGATCTTTGATAGGCTGATGAAGAATTTGTTACAGGATATAATCACTGTCACCTGGTGAGGTTAGCATAGGGCTAACGTGTGCCATGTTATTTGATGGGAACAGCTACAATTGAGCCGGAGAAACTGTTTACATGTGAATGGTTGCTTAAGGCCCCAACATATTCAGTACATATTTTATATTTTCAGTAAAAAAATATACATTTTAAATTGAACACATTTGAATGGGAAGGGAGAGTTCCGTTTGAGGCCCAAAAAGCAGGCAGAGCTGAGTTTGGGAGTCAGACATATAAATATGTTCCATACATTTTCTGTGGTTGAAAAACTTAAAGCATATGTACAGTACTTCTATAAAGATGAAGTCAGACAAGCTGCTTCTTCAGCTCTCACTTACAGCAGTGTGTCTTTCTAGAGCTGCACAAACCACCCATTAGAAAGTCTCCCTGGAAAATGTTCTAGAACTGCATTTGATTTTTTACCTTTATTTAACTCATCAAGTCAGTTAAGAACAAATTCTTATTTTCAATGACGGCCTAGGAACAGTGGGTTAACTGCCTTGTTCAGGGGCAGAACGACAGATTTTTATCTTGTCAGCTCGGGGATTTGATCTTGCAACCTTTCGGTTACTAGTCCAACGCTCTAACCACTAGGCTACCTACATAAACCACCCATAAGAATGTCTCCCTGGACCACCCATTAGAAACTCTCCAGGGACCACCCATAAGAAAGTCTCTAGGGACCACCCGTTAGAAAGTCTCCAGGGACCACCCATTAGAAAGTCTCCAGGGACCACCCGTTAGAAAGTCTCCAGGGACCACCCGTTAGAAAGTCTCCAGGGACCACCCATTAGAAAGTCTCCAGGGACCACCCATTATAAATCTCCAGGGACCACCCGTTAGAAGTCTCCAGGGACACCCGTTAGAAATCTCCAGGGACACCCATTAGAAAGTCTCCAGGACCCCCAGTTAGAATCACCTCTCAGGGACCAACCCATTAGAAACTCACCAGGGACCACCCATTAGAAACTCACCAGGGACCACCCATTAGAAACTCACCAGGGACCACCCATTCGAAAGTCTCCCTGGACTACGGTCTAGAGCTGCATAAACCACCCATAACATGCTGACCACACCGCTCATGTCGCGTACACGTGCGTTGCAAAATACATTTACACTTAACTGTTATTCAATCATTGCACCCACACTGCTCGCGTGCGTCAACGAGCGTCTTCGTTGCCAAACAAAATAAAATAGAAGTCAGTTCTATTTGTGAAGCTGAACACGATGCAAGTCCAGCCTCTCCCATCTTCTCATTGGTTTATAGAAGCATATATCCTCGTACCATCTCCTCATTGGTTATATCCACGTGGGTGATTGAAATATGAACTGAGGTCGGTCGGACTGTTGTGGTAATACACCTTATTATGAAAGCCTGGTAGGAGGAGAGATGACTAGAAACGATTCGGTTGACCGTTTCATGTGTGGATTAATTGTCGGACTAGAGGACCTTGTGCATTTCAGGTAAAATAACAACTCTACGTTTATATCCCAGGACAAATTAGCTAGAATCAGCAAGCTAGCTAAATAGGAAAAATTAGCTAGCAACTGACCTTTTCCATTGGAAAGTCTACAGGGACCACCCGTTGGAAAGTCTACAGGGACCACCCGTTGGAAAGTCCCCAGGGACCACCCATTAGAAAGTCTCCCTGGACTATGCCAGACCTCTCTCTTCACTCACCAGGGAACAGTAGACCTAGGATGATGTGAACTCTTCGACCCCTCATCATCATGATATCATGAAGCCCTCTTTCACTTCGTGGGTGGCATGAAACCACAGGGGATGAGAGAGAGAGAAAGAGAGAGAGAGAGCGATTCATCCCAGTGACACAGGAAGGTGAGACATGAGTACAGTATGTGGTAGGTAAACCACCTGGTTAAGAAAATAACAAAAGAACGTGCTCAGGTGCGTATTAATAAGGAGTGTAAAAAGCATTTGAAGAGTTTCTTTCCAAAATGCTATATATCCATTTTCCAAAATGTTGGTAAATTAGCTTTTATTATTTAATAAATAACTTGAAAGAGATTGGTGTGTATTTTCACTATCTAATCAGGGCATGGGGTTGTTCATTGACAGACATGTATTTGTTTAAAATCTAATCTATGGTTTCATTTCAGTGACAAAATAATAATGTTATTCTACCTCTCTTAGAGAAATAGTACTGCTAGGTTTTACACAGTCAAATGGAACAAATAACTACATTTTGAATTGTACAAAGAACTGTACAAATAATACATTTGTGACATCAATAAATACTGTGTGTATATATAGCATCTGCTCAATGACAAAAAAAATGTCAAGTGTAAATGTTTTACATACAGATCTCATATTCCTTAAAAAAAAATATATATATATATATATATGTATATATATATATATATATATTATTTTTTTAAGGAATATGAGATCTGTATGTAAAACATTTACACTTGACATTTTTTTTTTCAAAAAAAAAATATATATATATTCCTCTCATATTCCTTAAAAAAAAATATATATATATATTATTTTTTTAAGGAATATGAGAGGAATATATATATATATATATTTTTTTAAGGAATATGAGATCTGTATGTAAAACATTTACACTTGACATTTTTTTTGTCATTGAGCAGATGCTCTTTTCCAGGGTGCCTTACAGTAAATGACTTCATCTTAACATCGCTAGGTGAGACAACCACATATCGCAGTCAAATATACAGTATACAAACATTCCATTCCACCTGAACAATGGATATACAGTAGATTGCAACAACAAAGAATTGTGAACATAGCATTTTGCCAATAAACGCTTCATTTGTTACAATAGTTTTTGGCAGCAGAGGTCACAAAGGTCAAATAAGCTGTTGGGCTGTTTCAGAGACAGCCCAGGAAGGATGTTGATGGCCGAGTCGCCCTGGTTACCCAGGAGACCTCACAGGAAGGATGTTCAAAGCTAAATGGCCCTGGTTGACCGAGAGACCTTACAGGAAGGATGTTTAAGGTCGAGTGGGCTTGGTTGCCCGAGAGACTTCGCAGTGCGCAAGCAAGCGGCAACAGACCTCTGCACCCTAGGCAGGGACGGATCTGTTCAGAACATCGGGGTGGGGGAGTAGGAAAGTGTGCGTTTGTGTTTGTGTGTTTTTTCTTTTGAGTGGGTGGGGTGGGGGGTTTGTTCATTCAAGTTGTAGTTCACAGAAGGTTTTGAACATTAACTGTAGCTGTGTACACGATAATACAAGCCTTCAGTACTACTGTGTGTATCAAAATATATAATGAATGAAATGAATTACATTTTATTTTCTTGTCAAATCGCCAATTGGCAACCCATCGCTTATGGGATTAATTGACACATTAACAAACATTATAAACATTTCCTATGGTAATTGAATGATAATTCTTCAATATTTATTTTACTAGAATGTAGTTTTGAACTGAGGAATTTGTTGTATTTTGCCACTGGAGCCCAAAGAGGTGATGTAGTGTATGGAACCCCTGCTCGGCATTATCTCAACATAAACTGATTGCATTGCTGTACTGTAGATTGTGAATTGGGGCACACCAAATCCAATGCACATGTAGGATCTTCAATTGTACACTGAACAAAAATATGAARGCAAACTTGCACCAATTTCAAATATTTTACTTGAGATACAGTTCATATAAGGAAATCAGTCATTTGAATTAAATGCATTAGGCCCTAATCTATGGATTTCAAATGACTGGGCATGGATGCATAGGCACACCCACTGCGGAGCTTTCCCCACAAAAAGGGCTTTATTACAGACAGAAATACTCCTCAGCACACCCCCAACCCCCACCCTCCCTCTGACAATTCCGCAGGTGAAGAAGCCGGATGTAGCTGGTTTGACGTACATCCAAATTCTCTGAAACAACAGCGGAGGCGGCTTATGGTAGAGACATGAACATTCAGTTCTCTGGCAACAGCTCCAGTGGACATTCCTGCAGTCGGCATGCCAATTGCACACTCCCTCAAAACTGGAGACATCTGTGGCATTGTGTTGTGTGACAAAACTGCACGTTTTGAAGTGGCCTTTTATTATCCCCAGCACAAGGTGCTCCTGTGTAATGATCATGCTGTTTAATCAGCTCCTTGATATTCTACACCTGTGAGGTGGCTGGATTATCTTGGCAAATGATAAATTCTCACTAACAGGAATGTAAACAAATTTGTGCACATAATGTGAGAGAAATAAGCTTTTTGTGAGTATGGAACATTTCTGGGATATTTTATTTCAGCTCATGAAACATGGGACCAACACTTTTTTGCGTTTATATTTTTGTTCAGTGTATTATTATCGCTATGAAACTGTGGTGTTGATAAATGAAGTTGTTGGTTTATGGCAGACTTGTTGCAAATACGTGAGTTAAACAGAGTTCAGATATAAGGTTACAAATAAAAATTCAGAAATTTCTATCAACTAAAACGAAATATATATGAAACATGAAATAATGAAAAGGTTAGATTATTTTCATTTGTAGAGTTATTTGATATTCTTGGTATAGAGTCATGATGTCACAAATGTCTTTTGTATAATAATGACCATAATACATTGTGTGCTTATTGACTTTCTGGGGTATCAGCATTCTTGTCCTTATCAGAGCTCATCATGTGCGATAGATGATGAACCTAGTTTTGTCCCATGGAATAAATGTTGTGGATCTTAATGTTTATCCTCATAATCATGGACTATCGGACCACCATTTTATTACGTTTACTATCGCAACAAATAATCTGCTCAGACCCCAACCAAGGATCATCGAAAGCCGTGCATTGTCGGAACTTGTGCTTCTAGTTCCGACAATGCAGTAATAACCAACGAGTAATCTAACCTAACAATTCCACAACTACTACCTTGTGTGTATAATTATCCTTTTCTCAATAGGGGGGGGGCGCTATTTCCACTTTGTAAAAAATCGTTCCCAAATTAAACTGCCTCGTACTCAATTCTTGCTGGTACAATATGCATCTTATTATTACTATTGGATAGAAAACACTCTCTAGTTTCTAAAACCGTTTGAATTATATCTGTGAGTAAAACAGAACTCATTTTGCAGCAAACTTCCTTTCAGGAAGTGAGAAATCTGAAATCGAGGGCTCTGTTCCAGGGTCAGTTTATTAATTTGCATGGAATCTATGGGTCTACATGCACTGCATACGCCTTCCCCTAGATGTCAGTAGGCAGTGAGAATTGGAATGGGGTGTATAGCTCTATCTGAGGCCGAATAAGACCTGTTGGAATGACGCGACCACTCTTTCCTTTCTTCACCATGGCGCGAAAGGGTCACCTGGATTGCGTTCTGAAAAGCTGTCGTTATCGACGTTAGACGTTATCGACGGCTCTGATTTTATTTGATATATGTGTTAAAAACATCATAAACTAGTTATATTAAACCGAGTTATATCTGTTTATATCAGTTGATTGCGATTTTCGGTATTTTGTTTGTTATGCGTTCTGGTGAGTTGAGCACTTCAATGCCGCATGGCCAGCTTTGTTAGCTAAATCGACAGATGAAGACGACATTCTACAACCAAACAACGATTATTCTGGAAAAAGGACACCTTGAACAAAATTCTGATGGAAGCTCATCAAATAGTAGGAACCATTTATGATATTATTTCGTATTTCTGTCGAAAATGTTTAGACTATATTCCGCCCAGATTTCGGGCGCTGTCTCGCTATAACGTAAGCTGTATGTCGTACTAAGGTTATTTTTTTTTAAATCTAACACAGCGGTTGCATTAAGAACTAGTGTTTCTTTCATTTGCTGTCCAACCTGTATTTTTTAGTAAAGTATATGATTAGTTATTTGATTAGATGATGTGAGTGTCAGAAATATATCCAGATTATTTTGTGCAGTTTGGCTAGTATTCACATTGTTCAACCACGAATTGTACCGCTAATATGCACATTTTCGAACAAACCATATATGTATTGTGTAATATGATGTTATAGGACCGTCATCTGATGAAGTTTGAGAAGGTTAGTGAATTATATTTTGCTGGTTTATTCGCTATCGCTAACGTGCCTTGAATGAATGCGGTTGTGTGGTAGGCTATTGTAGTAAGCTAATATAATGCTATATTGTGTTTTCGATGTAAAACACTTAAAAAATCTGAAATATTGGCTGGATTCACAAGATGTTTGTCTTTCATTTGCTGTACACCGTGTATTTTTCATAAATGTTTTATGATGAGTATTTAGGTATTTCACGTTGGTTTCTGTAGTTATTCTAGCTGCTTTGGTGAGACTTGTGATGGTGGCTGCAATGTAAAACTATGATTTATACCTGAAATATGCACATTTTTCAAACAAAACATATGCTATACAATAAATACAGTTTTTTAATACCATATCTCTTGACACATTGATGAAAATAATCATGGCCTCTAAACCTTCAAGCTGCATACTGGACCCTATTCCAACTAAATTACTGAAAGAGCTGCTTCCTGTGCTTGGCCCTCCTATGTTGAACATAATAAACGAATCTCTATCCACCGGATGTGTACCAAACTCACTAAAAGTGGCAGTAATAAAGCTTCTCTTGAAAAGCCAAACCTTGACCCAGAAAATATTTTAAAAACTTTCGGCCTATATCGAATCTTCCATTCCTCTCCCCCAAAAAATTAAAAGCTGTTGCGCAGCAACTCACTGCCATCCTGAAGACAAGCAATGTACAGTATACGAAACGCTTCAGTCTGGTTTTAGACCCCATCATAGCACTGAGACTGCACTTGTGAAGGTGGTAAATTACCTTTTAATGGCGTCAGTCCGAGGCTCTGCATCTGTCCTCGTGCTCCTAGACCTTAGTGCTGCTTTTGATACCATCGATCACCCCATTCTTTTGGAGAGATTGGAAACCCAAATTGGTCTACATGGACAAGTTCTGGCCTGGTTTAGATCTTATCTGTCGGAAAGATATCAGTTTGTCTCTGTGGATGGTTTGTCCTCTGACAAATCAACTGTAAATGTCAGTGTTCCTCAAGGTTCCGTTTTAGGACCACTGTTGTTTTCACTATATATTATACCTCTTGGTGATGTCATTCGGTTAATGTTAACTTTCACTGCTATGCGGCTGACACACAGCTGTACATTTCAATGAAACATGGTGAAGCCCCAAAATTGCCCTCACTGAAAGCCTGTGTTTCAGACATAAGGAAGTGAATGGCTGAAAATGTTCTACATTTAAACTCGGACAAAACAGAGATGCTTGTTCTAGGTCCCAAGAAACAAAGAGATCTTCTGTTGAATCTGACAATTAATATTGTGGTTGTACAGTCGTCTCAAATAAAGAGAGAGATGCAGACTCGGTCTCAACCTTTAAGTCTTTATTGAAGACTCATCTCTTCAGTAGGTCCTATGATTGAGTGTAGTCTGGCCCAGGAGTGTTAAGGTGAACGGAAAGGCACTGGAGCAACGAACCGCCCTTGCTGTCTCTGCCTGGCCGGTTCCCCTCTCTCCACTGGGATTCTTTGCCTCAAACCCTATTACTGGGGCTGAGTCACTAGCTTACTGGTGCTCTGCCATGCCGTCCCTAGGAGGGGTGCGTCACTTGAGTGGGTTGAGTCACTGACGTGATCTTCCTGTCCGGGTTGGCGCCCCCCCTTGGGTTTGTGCCGTGGGGGAGATCTTCGTGGGCTATACTCGGCCTTGTCTCAGGATGATACGTTGGTGGTTGAAGGTATCCCTCTAGTGGTGTGGGGGCTGTGCTTTGGCAAAGTGGTTGGGGTTATATCCTGCCTGTTTGGCCCTGTCCGGGGGTATCGTCGGTCGGAACCACGGTGTCTCCCGACCACTCCTGTCTCAGCCTCCAGTATTTATGCTGCAATAGTTTGTGTCGGGGGGCTAGGGTCAGTCTGTTATATCTGGAGTATTTCAACTGTCTTATCCAGTGTCCTGTGTGAATTTAAGTATGCTCTCTCTAATTCTCTCTCCCTTTTTCTCTCTCTCTTTCTTTCTTTCTTTCTTTCTCTCTCTCTCTCTCTCTCTCTCTCTGAGGAGGACCTGAGCCCTAGGACCATGCCTCAGGATTACATGGCCTGATGACTCCTCGCTGTCCACCTGGTCATGCTGCTGCTCCAGTTTCAACTGTTCTGCCTGCGGCTATGGAACCCTGACCTGTTCACCGGACGTGCTCCCTGTCCCAGACCTGCTGTTTTCAACTCTCTAGAGACAGCAGGAGCYGTAGAGATACTCTGAATGATCGGCTATGAAAAGCCAAKRYACATTTARTCCTGAGGWGCTGACCTGTTGCACCCTCGACAACCACTGTGATTATTATTATTTGACCCTGCTGGTCATCTATGAACATTTGAACATCTTGGCCATGTTCTGTTATAATCTTCACCCGGCACAGCCAGAAGAGGACTGGCCACCCCTCATAGCCTGGTTTCTCTCTAGGTTTCTTCCTAGATTCCGGCCTTTCTAAGGAGTTTTTCCTAGCTACCGTGCTTCTACACCTGCATTGCTTGCTGTTTGGGGTTTTAGGCTGGGTTTCTGTACAGCACTTTGTGACATCAGCTGATGTAAGAAGGGCTTTATAAATAAAATTGATTGATTGAATTTTCTTCCCTGATCCATGCGTTCGAAACCTGGCAAGTCAGCTGAAATGAACGAGTAAACCTCCATTATGAATGATTAAATTAAGGAGTAAACCTCCATTATGAACGACTGATTAAATCAGTCTTGCCATTATCAGGACAAAACATGACTCGGGTCAGACAAGGCTATTGTCACGACTTCGACCGAGGCAGGCTCTCCTTCCCGTGCGGGTGGCGTTCGGCGGTCGTCGTCACCGGCCTATTAGCTGGCACTGATCTTTTTCTCCCCCTCCCTATGTGGTTATTGGGTGCACCTGTGGTGTATTAGGGTTAATTAGTTGGGCTTATTAGTCAGCCGGCCCGCACGTTTCTTTGTGCGGGATTGTTTGCTTGTAAGTAGTGGTGTTGATTGTGTGCTACGTGTTTTCTGGACTGTGTTCCTTTTCCCCGTGTCTGGGGTTGGTTAGATAGTACACCCAGTGTGTTAATAGGGTGGACTAGATGGTCCGTGTTCATTAAAGAACATTTTGTATTTGGCACCTGCTGTTTCCTGCGTGTTGACTCCACACTCCGACACCCAGGCCTTACAGCTATGCTACACAGTGCATAAAATGGCCAGTTCTGCAGAATTTCTATCCATTTCAGGCCACTTGAAATTCTGTTGTGACGTTTTTATATTTTTTGCTATTCAACACAACTGGTAGTCTGCCAATGCTCTAAGTTTTGAGTATATATGTATAGGGTTCAAGTTCAGGTTTCCTGCATATCACAAGACTGTGTTAGCCCTCTGAGCTAAAGCTTGGGCATTTAGCCTGGCTAATGCAAGCATCTAGGTCTCAGATAAGGTTAGTCATCAGGTGAGCGTGGTTCCAAACTACCTACATTTCATAATAGTAATAATAACCTAAGCGTGGTTTTAAACTACCTCCATTGCATAATGTATGCTTAAAGTCTATGTCAACAGATGAATAAAAAAAAATGTCCTACAGGGTAAGCACATTGTAAAAGGTCAGTGTTTTGGGACGTCACATGCAGTCAAACAGAATGACTTTTGATGAGGAAATGTCAACGCTGTCAATGAGTGGTTGTGACGTGATTAGATCTGGCATTACCCTTGTTGCATCGTATGTTTCTTTGCCTACTTTATAATACCATCTACCAAAGAAGGACATGTCATTTTGCTGTTGTATATGTTACAAACCAATACATTTGATTGAAACACAATGCATGAACAACATTGTGTATGATCATTAAATACAGGAATTTATATTTCTAAAAAAATCGTAAAATAACTAAGGTGAGATCAGCAGAGGTTTATTGGTTTGAAATCATGCACATGTATTGTGTTATACACATTAACATTAACGCAGGGGCTTACAGGGGCCCGTAATGGGCCCCCTGTAAAAAACAAAAAAAMAAGTATATATATATTTTTTAGGACAACACAGGAGCCAGCTCTCAATGTTCAAAACACACCAGAGAACCTCTCTAGCCAAAGAGGATAGGGTGTTCACCCATGAAACGATTAAGTAATTTAAGGTTTATACAAATATGTCCATTCAGTAGAACATGTAGTCAGAAAAACAATGTTACAAACCCCATGTCTCTACTATATATGGTTGAAAAGTTACAGACGATTAACTCAGAGAATGTAGCACGTTCAGAGTGAATGGAACGTCATCACAGGCATGATAACTAGTGGCTGCAGGTTCGTGACTGAAAACATGGTATTTTTCTAAATTAAAATCATTGAATAGAAAAACTAAATAGGGACTAAATATATATTTATTTACAAAGCTAACAGAATTTATTTCAACATCCACCCTCCGCGAAGACAATCTGTTCCTGTTTTCATTGTGTATTTCTGAGTCTTTCCCTTTAAATCGCCATAGAAATGGCACCTCTGAAAATAGATTGATTGCCAATATAGGCAATGAAAGCCCAMGATCTGGAGGTAAACATGACGAAGGTATCAATTTGATTTTGATTGGTCCAATAAGCGGAAACGCTTCCAAATGGTACCACCTCACAACACCAAATATGGAAGCGATACAACCAAGAGCGGCACAGTCTAAGCTAGCAACGGTCACAGCGAATAAATGTTCCTATTTCATCAACACTGTCAAATACAAGTCTATTAAGGTTAAAATATTGTAGAGAACAATCTAATGATTAATTATATGTAATTTATAGTGACATAGGGCAAAGAAAACTACATTTTGACATTCATTTCGCAGCACCTTCTTGAATTGCCCCCGTTTTTCTCTACATTGTAGAGCAATGAGTGAAAGCCCTACAGAGGATCAATAGTTTATTAAAAAAAATACATGTGGATTGAGTTTTATCACAAACAGGTATCTGACAAAATAATGGAAACATAAACATAAGTTGTATTATGTTGTGTTGGGTGTTGGGCCACCACAAGCTGCCAGAACAGCTTCAATACGCCTTGGCATAGATTCTACAAGTGGACCTAAACCATACCAGGAAAATGAACCCCACACACCATAACATAAACTTTGTATCCCTCATTAACTCAAATGTTTTCTTTGTTCTTGCATTTACCGGTAATTTGGGCAGCATGAGTGCCTAATATAGAACAGCTTGTTGTGTTGTGGCCATAGACATATAATACATAGAAGGTATTTGGAACCTCTTACCCTGGCAATTTGACTGTAAACTCATGGGTAAACTAGCAATGGCTGCCAGTCCTGACTTGAARAGGAWCTGCCATCTATGGATTATATGTCGTTGGTTGGTAGCGGCTGTCTGTTTCCCTTTTTGCAGATTTCTAAATACATTTGCAGGAAAAAAGTACCGTTTGGAAAAAAGAAGACTAATCTGTCTGTAGAAACAATAGAAACAACTCCCAATGTTGAGCGAACAGCAGCACTGTTTTTCAACTTGAGATAGGATATTAGATAGTATGTTGTATATACTGTATACTGTATGTATATATATATATACATACAGTACCAGTCAAAAGTTTGGACACACCTACTCATTCAATGGTTTTTCTTTATTTTTCCTATTTTCTAAAATGTAGAAAAATAGTGAAGACATCAAAACTATGAAATAACACGTATGGAATCATGTAGTATTCAAAAAGTGTTAAACAAATGTAAATATATTTTATATTTATTAGAATCGAATCTTCAAAGTAGCCACCCTTTGCCTTGATGATAGCTTTACACACTCTAATATATAATAGGCTGCACTGAATCATCTAATGATATTATATACAGTGGGGCAAAAAAGTATTTAGTCAGCCACCAATTGTGCAAGTTCTCCCACTTAAAAAGATGAGAGAGGCCTGTAATTTTCATCATAGGTACACTTCAACTATGACAGACAAAATGAGAYAAAAAATCCAGAAAATCACATTGTAGGATTTTTAATGAATTTATTTCCAAATTATGGTGGAAAATAAGTATTTGGTCACCTACAAACAAGCAAGATTTCTGGCTCTCACAGACCTGTAACTTCTTCTTTAAGAGGCTCCTCTGTCCGCCACTCGTTACCTGTATTAATGGCACCTGTTTGAACTTGTTATCAGTATAAAAGACACCTGTCCACAACCTCAAACAGTCACACTCCAAACTCCAAATATACACATGTATATATATACTGAACAAAAATGTAAAAGCAACATGCAACAATTTCAAAGATTTTGCTGAGCTACAGTTCATTATGAGGAAATCAGTCAATTGAAATAACCCATTAGGCCCTAATCTATGGATTTCACATGACTGGGGGGTGCACCCCCCCCCTCCCAATTCTCTAAAATTACTTTGGAAGCAGCTTATGGTAGAGAAATTAACATTCAATTTTATGGCAACAGCTCTGGTGACATTCCTGCAGTCAGCCTGCCAATTCCATGCTCCCTCAAAACTTGAGACATATGTGTCATTGTGTTGTGACAAAGCTGCACATTTTGAAGTGGCCTTTAATTGTCCACAGCACAAGGTGCACCTGTGTAACGATCATGCTGTTTAATCAGCTTCTTGATATGCCACAGTTGTCAGGTGGCTCGATTATCTTGGAAAAGGTGAAATGTTCACTAACATGGATGTAAAGYAATGTGTGCACAACTTTTGAGAGAAATAAGCTTTTTGTGCGTATGGAAAATGTCTTGGATTTTTTATTTCAGCTCATGAAACATGGGACCAACACTTTACATATGCATATATATGTCCTCCTAATGTGTCGCTTCATTGGCCTGGGGTATTTTTTAAATTCAAATATGAAAAACCAAAGCCCTGGGGCCTAGAATTCTTTTATCCGGCCCTGGTGGTATGCTTAGTAGTGAAACAGAGAAACAAGACAATGATTTCTGTTTTTATGCAAATTACTTGAAAATAAATCTATTAATATTTTGCCAGGTCAGCTTTGTGTTTTACTCCTCTGACAGTATGAAAACCCTTTAAGTTAAGGCAACTCATTATCATTGATGGATCATTGTCATATGCATCCTGTCGTCAAAGAAAAGAAGGAAGGATATTCTGTTTAATCTAAACAACATTTTAATTTCTTATCTTTGCCCGTCTTTAATTTAAAAAAATAATAAAATTGCACAAGTGCACATTTTGTACAGGTGGTAACACTTGCTGGGCAAATCGTACCTAAGAGTTCCAAAATAAACACAAAAACACAATTTCATTTTTTTAGAAGTCAAACACCAACATTGCACAATGTTTTTCGATTAAAATCTGGGGAGATAAATGACAAAGTCTGATGTTGCGGAGTGGTTAGATTGAGGCTACATCTCCTAACGCTCCAGCGAGCATGTAGGCCATACGCCATGGATGCTCGATACACCCGGAGGTGAGGAGAGCACAGCGTTTTTATAAACGTCAAGTAGGCTTCACTGCATCACAGTGACACTGCCTCTGCCTGGGAGAGAAAGTCCGCCTGCAATGTACCCATCTGAATAAAAACAGCCCTTTAACCACCACCATAGCTGCATCTATGACAATCTGCCGTGGACACAAGACAGAAGAAACAGCACATTTATGTGAGAAAAATGTGAATTACAGTGCCTTCAGAAAGTATTCACACCCCTTGACTTTTTGTGTTGTGTTCCAGCCTCAATTTGAAATGGATTAAATTAAATTGAGATTGTTTTGTCACTGGCCTACACACCCCATAATACCCCATCATGTCAAAGTGGAATTATATTTTTTGAAATTTTTACAAATTAATTAAAAAAGTGAAGCTGAAATGTATTGAGTCAATAAGTATTCAAGCCTAAATAAGTTCAGGAGTAAAACATATAATTAACAATTTACATTATAAGTTACATGGACTCACTCTGTGCAAAAATAGTTTTTAACATTCTTTTTTAATGACTATCTCATCTCCGTACCCCACAAATACAATTATGTGCAAGGTCCCTCAGTTGAGCAGTGAATTTCAAACACAGATTCAACCACAACAACCAGGGAGGTTTTTCAATGCCTCTCAAAGAAGGGAATCTATTAGTAGATGGGGAGGTAGGACATTGAATATCCCTTTGAGCATGGTGAAGTTATTAATTACACTTTGGATGGTGTATCAACACACCCAGTCACTACAAAGATACAGGCGTCCTTTCTAACTCAGTTGCCGGAGAGGAAGGAAATCGTTCAGGGATTTCACCATGAGGCCAATGTTGACATTAAAACAATTACAGAGTTTAATAGCTGTGATAGGAGAAAAATMAGGATGGATCAACAACATTATAGTTACTCCACAATACTAACCTAAATGACAGAGTTTAAGACGTAGGCCTGTACAGAATACAAATATTCCAAAACATGCACCCTGTTTGCAACAAGGCACTAAAATAATACTGCAAAAAATGTGACATAGCAATTAACTTTTTCTCCTGAATACATTGTTATGTTTCGGGCAAATTCAATACAACACATTACTGAGTACCACTCTCCATATGTTCAAGCATAGTGGTTGCTGCGTCATGTTATGGGTATGCTTGTAATCATTAAGGACTGGGGAGTTTTTCAGGATAAAAAATAAACGGAATGGAGCTAAGCACAGGCAAAATCCTAGAGGAAAACCTTGTTCAGTCGGCTTTCCACCAGACACTGGGAGATGAATTCACCTTTCAGCAGGACAATAACCTAATACACAAGGACAAATCAACACTGGGTTTGCTTACCAAGAAGACAGTGAATGAGTGGCAGAGTTACAGTTTTGACTTAAATCTACTTGAAAATCTATGGAAAGACCTGATAATGGTTGTCTAGCAATGATCAACAACCAATTTGACAGAGCGTGAACATTTTTTTWAAGAATAATGGGCAAATGTTGCACAATCCAGGCGTGGAAAGCTCTAAAAGACTRACCCAGATAGGCATAGCTGTAATCGCTGCCAAATGTGCTTCTACAAAGTATTGACTCAGGGGTGTGAATACTTATGTAAATGAAATATTTCTGTATTTCATTTTCAATACATTTGCAAAAAAATCTAAAAACTTGTTTTCACTGTTGTTATTGGGTATTTTGAATTCAAGCTGTAACACAACCAAATGTTGAATAAGTCAAGGAGTATGAATACCTAATGTGAAGATTTGTGTTATCTTTCCTTTAAGTTTATTTTAATTTATTTAAGTTATATGTTTTTGTGTGTCAATGATATTGTATAACCTTGTCATCTTTGTTTTTCAAATGACTTTACTTTACTACACTACACTTTACTTTACTACACTTTACTTTACTACACTTTACTACACTTTACTTTACTACACTTTACTACACTTTACTACACTTTACTACACTTTACTACACTTTACCACACTTTACTTTTCTTTACTACACTTTACTTCACTTTACTACACTTTACTTTACTACACTTTACTTTACTACACTGTACTTTACTTTACTACACTTTACTTTGCTTTACTACACTTTACTTCACTTTACTACACTTTACTTTACTACACTACTTTACTTTACTACACTTTACTTTACTTTACTACACTTTACTACACTTTACTTTACTTTACTACACTTTACTTTACTACACTTCACTTCACTAAACTTGACTTTACTTTAAAGCCTTTAAAGGCTTTATTGTCCCCGTGGGGAAATGTTGTTGCAGTATCATGTACATTTTTAATTTGGTGTTTAGATACATTAGACAACACATTGACAAAATGAATAACAGTGACATGCAGTACGTAGCGATGAAAGAAGACCAGCCTGCTGGCCTTACTGGGTCGAATGGAACATTAACCCGGAGCTGTTTAGGAGGGATATCACACGTGGCACAATTGATTGTCTAGCTCTGTTATTCCTGCCGAGTGGTGCCCTATACCTGCACCCTGAGGGGAGTAGTTTAAAGTCCGGGTACAGGGGGTGGATTGGGTCTAAAAGGATTGTGTGAGCCTTGGTGAGGGCCCTGACCTTAAAGATCTCATTCAAGCCTGTCTGTTTGACTCCAAGTACCTTACTTACTGTGGTGATGCTCCTTCTCAGCATATTTTTCTGTCTGACAGTAGCCTTGCCAAACCATAATACAACAAGTTAATAGTCTCAATGAAAGATTTATAACACAGTCAACATTTAAAGATCTCAACTTTTTGAGAAAATACATTGGTGTACATTAGCTAACTACTGCTGGCAGAATAGTTAAGATTATTTATTTATTTGATTTCCATATTTTATATTACTCCGAAACTAAATAATCCTTGTCAAAAAAGCAGCTGTGTATGTTCAAGGTCAACCAAAGACACTATGATCAGATCCCTTATCATCAATCACCATCATCAAGTTATCCTCATCACCTTTAAAGCCATTTGGAATCTAGACTGACGAAACAACATACCACCAAGTGACAGGTAGCCAAAAACGAGGTGGTTAGAGCTCCTGTTGCTAGGTGACCACCACTAGCCAATGTGACAGCCGATAAGCACGCACCAAAACAACACACTGAATCACACTGCTACTGTAAGAAATTGTAATAGATACTGGAAACTTGTTTTAACAACTTCTCAACACAAGCTATACTTGACACAACATGCACCCATCCCCCTCTTTACCCCCACACTTCGTACCCTTAATGATAATAACCACAGACCCACACACACTCCCCTCCCCCATGAACAGGCCCCTGCTAAAACAAAACGCACARGCATTCTGCTCAAGGTTGAGACTCTAAGACAAAGAACCATGTTAAGAGCCAATGGAACGTCGACACCAGGCCCGAACAGGACTACCCACGACCCAGAGCGACCAATCAGAAGGCCAGACTACCAGATCAACCTACTTCATTTATTGCATATATAATCAGCACAATATGTTTAGGGCTCTCTTTTTCCGACGATTCCATACGAGTCAGACAGAACGGGGCCGTGCTGCACGATTTCTCAGATATCTTTACCTTTGAATAAACTGCCTTATTATACAATATCCACCTCGTCCTATGTCTCAACTTGATCTCCTGTCTCCAGTAAATGTTTTATCAACACTACCCATTTCAAATTAAATCAAATGTTATTGGTCACATACACGTGATTAGCAGATGTTATTGCGTGTGTAGCGAAATGCTTGTGCTTCTAGCTCCGACAGTGCAGTAATATCTAACAAATTACACAACATATACCCAATACACACAAATCTAAGTAGGAATGAATTAAGACTATATACATACAGTATGGACGAGCAATGTCAGAGCAGAACGAACTAAGATGCAGTAGAATAGTACAGAAAACAGTATATACATTTGAGATGAGTAATGCAAGATATGAAAATAAGTGACTAAGATACAGTAGAATAGTATAGAATACAGTATATACATATGAAATGGGTAATGCAAGATATGTAAATAAGTGACTAAGATTGTCACGCCCTGGCCATAGAGAGGCTTTTATTCTCTATTTTGGTTAGGCCAGGGTGTGACTAGGGTGGGCATTCTAGTTTCTTTATTTCTATGTTTTCTATTTCTTTGTTTTTGGCTGAGTGTGGTTCCCAACCAGAGGCAGCTGTCTATCGTTGTCTCTGATTGGGAATCATACTTAGGCAGCCTTTTTCCCCACCTGTGTTTTGTGGGTAGTTATTTTCTGTTTAGTCTCTGTTACTTTACAGAACTGTTCGCTTTCGTTTTGTTACTTTGTTCAAGTGTTTTTTGATAAATAAATAATCGTGAACACCTTTCACGCTGCGCTTTGGTCCACTCCTTCCGACAAGAGCCGTGACAGAACTACCCACCACCAAAGGACCAAGCAGCGTGGAAAAAMGGACGAGTGGACATGGGAAGAGATCCTGGACGGAAAAGGACCCTGGGCGCAGGTCGGGGAGTATCGCAGTCAGAAGGAGAAGATTGAAGCAGCAAAGGCGGAACGGCGACGTTACGAGGAGTTGGAGCAGCAAGGCAGGAACGAGAGGCAGAGTCAGGMTTCAGACCTGAGCCAACTCCTCGTGCTTACCGTGGGGAGCGAGTGACCGGTCAAGCACCATGCTATCCGGTTCTGCGCACCATGCCTTCAGTGCGGATCCATAGCCCGGCAGTGGCCGTGCTAGAGTGGGCATTCAGCCAGGACGGATTGTGCCGGCTCAGCGTTCCTGGTCTCCGGTGTGTCTCTTCGGCCCAGGTTATCCTGCGCCAGTTCTACGCACGGTGTCCCCGGTTCGCCAGCACAGCCCAGTGCGGCCTGTTCCAGCTCCCTGCACTTGCCGGGCTACAGGGGGTATCCAGCCAGGACGAGTTGTGCCAGCTCTGCGCTCCAGATGTCCGGTGCGCCTCCACAGTCTAGTGTGTCCTGCGCTGACTCTAAGCACTATGCCTCCAATGCGCCGTCATAGCCCAGTGCGTCCTGTGCCAGTTCTCCACACTCACCGAGCTAAAGTGAGTATCCAGCCAGGATGTTTTGTGGTAGCTCCACTCACTAGGCTGCCAGTACGTCTCCTCAGTCCGGTGAGACCTGTTCCGGCGCCACGTACTAAGCCTCCAGCGACGATCCCCAGTCCGGAGCCTACAGCGACGGTTCCAAGTCCGGACCCTCCAGCGACGGTCCCCAGTCCGGAGCCTGCAGCGACGGTCCCCAGTCCGGAGCCTGCAGCGACGGTCCCCAGTCCGGAGCCTGCAGCGACAGTCCCCAGTACGGAGCCTGCGGCAATGATCGGTGGTCTGGTTCCTCCGGCGATGATCTGCGGCCCGGTTCCTCCAGTGAAGGTCCATGCACCAGGGCCGCCACCAAAGCGGAGGGATCTGCGGCCGGAGGGGGGTCTACGTCCCGCACCAGAGCCGCCGCCGTGAAGGGATGACCACCCGGACCCTCCCCTTTAGAGTCAGGTTTTGCGGCCGGAGTCCGCACCTTTGGGGGGGTARTGTCACGCCCTGGCCATGGAGGTTTTATTCTCTATTTTGGTTAGGCCAGGGTGTGACTAGGGTGGGCATTCTAGTTTCTTTATTTCCATGTTGGTGTGGTTCCCAATCAGAAGCAGCTGTCTACCGTTGTCTCTGATTGGAGATCATATATAAGTTGTCCTTTTTCGTTTGGGTTTTGTAGGTAGTTGTTTTCTGTTTAGTGTCTGCACCTGACAGGACTGTTTCGGTTTTCCCTCTTTGTTATTTTGTTTGAGTGTTTTGAGTAATAAATGTATCATGAACACTTACCACGCTGCGCTTTGGTACACTCATTCCGACAAGAGCCGTGACAAAGATACCGTAGAATAGTATAGAATACAGTATATACATATGAGATGAGTGATGCCAGATATATAAACATTATTAAAGTGACTAGTGTGCCATTCCTTAAAGTGCCCAGTGATTTCTAGTCTATGCCTATAGGCAGCAGCCTCTAATGTGCTAGTGATGGCTGTTTAACAGTCTGATGGCCTTCAGATAGAAGCTGTTTTTCAGTCTCTCAGTCCCAGCTTTGATGCACCTGTACTTACCTTGCCTTCTGGATGATAGCGGGGTGAACAGGCAGTGGCTCAGGTGGTTGATGTCCTTGATGATCATTTGCAAAGTAAAGCAAGAGGAAGTTAGAGAGGGTTGAAATGTGAATATGGATGAGGACTGATGATAGGAATAATCATAGACTCTCGTCCCTCTCTCATCCCTCTGCCTCGTCAGCACCCGGTGACATCCCTATGCAGACATATCAAAATCTGGGGATGAGGAAAGAGGAAGAGAGAGAGAGAGAGCAAGAGAGGAAGGATAAAGGGAGGGGTGGAGGAGTCAGTAATTAATCCCTAGTTTGGGATTACGAGGGGCTCCGATAGCGCCCGTACGGATCAGGTTATTTTTAAGTGAGTTTCTCAAGGCCTCGTTAGGCTTCTGAGCTAAAGCCCCGCCCCCTCCTACCTCCTCCATCATCATGCCACTGGCCTACTTTTCAACTATCTCTGGCATGGTCCCAGAAATAAGTTTAGGGTTTATATGAGGTTTATTCAACTTTCCCCACTAGGCTTATTAATATCATACTCGTATTATTAAAATCTCTCAAGTACAAAACGGAGGCATTCAAAAAGCTGAATGGAGATAGGGGAGTGAATGGATTTCCCACCTTAAGAAAACATGGGGGAAATCACACCGATTGTAATACTTTTCAGGTACATTCTACCTATACCCAGATAGCAAAACTGATGTAAAAGACTACATCATTTTAACCCGTTTCTAGTTTTTAACGTTGCAATGATATCACTACCRTATGTAGACATGAAGAGGGGARGACAAAACCTAGTCCCCTGTCAGGAGACTGAAKAGATTTGCCTCAGATCCTCAAAAGGTTTTACAGCTGCACCATTGAGGGCATCCTAATGGGTTGCATCACTACTGCCTGGTATGGCAACTTCTCGGCCTCCGTCCGCAAGGCACTATAGAGGGTAGTGTGTACAGCCCAGTACATCACCGGGGCCAAGCTTCCTTCCATCCAGGACCAGGAGGTGTCAGAGGAAGGCCCTAAAGACTCCAGCCAACCTAGTCATAGACTGTTCTCTCTGTTACCAGACTATATGCATTGCCCCTCCCCCCACCCTACGCTGCTGCTACTCTCTGTTATTATCTGTGCATAGCCACTTTAGTAACTCTACCTACATGTACAGTTGAAGTCGGAAGTTTACATACACCTTAGCCAAATACATTTAAACTCAGTTTTACACAATTCCTGACATTTAATCCTAGTAAGAATGGACTGTCTTAGGTCAGTTAGGATCAACACTTTATTTTAAAAAGGTGAAAAGGTGAAATGTTAGAATAATAGTAGAGAGAATGATTTATTTCAGCTTTTATTTATTTCATCACATTCCCAGTGGGTCAGAAGTTTACATACACTCACTTAGTACTTGGTAACATTGCCTTTCAATTGTTTAACTTGGGTCAAACATTTCGGGTAGCGTTCCACAAGCTTCCCACAATAAGTTGGGTGAATTTTGGCCCATTCCTCCTGACAGAGCTGGTGTAACTGAGTCAGGTTTGTAGGCCTCCTTGCGCGCACACGCTTTTTCAGTTCTGCCCACAAATTTTCTATAGGATTGAGGTCAGGGCTTTGTGATGGCTTTGTGATGGCCACTCCAATACCTTGACTTTGTTGTGCTTAAGCATTTTGCCACAACTTTGGAAGTATGCTTGGGGTCATTGTCCTTTTGGAAAGACCCATTTGCGACCAAGCTTTAACTTCCTGACTGATGTCTTGAGTGTTGCTTCAATATATCCGTATAATTTTCTTTCCTCGTGATGCCATCTATTTTGTGAAGTGCACCAGTCCCTCCTGCAGCAAAGCAACATGATACTGCCACCTCCGTGCTTCATGGTTTAGATGGTGTTCTTTGGCTTGCAAGCCTCCTCCCTTTTTCCTCCTAACATAACGATGGTCATTATGGTCAAACAATTTCTATTTTTGTTTCATCAGACCTGTAACGGCTGTCGTCTTCCTCCCTCGACGAGGAGAGGAGAGAAGGATCGGAAGACCAAAATGCAGCGAGGGATAGCTCAGGATAGAGAGGTAGCTCAGGTAGAGAGGTAGCTCAGGATAGAGGGGCAGCTCCGGACTGAAGGGCAGCTCCGGACTGAAGGGCAGCTCCGGACAGAGAGACAGCTTTGGACTGGAGAGGCAGTTCTGGATGAATGACGGCTCCGGACGCTCATGGCAGGCTGACGGCTCTGGACGCTCATGGCAGGCTCACGGCTCTGGACGCTCATGGCAGGCTGACGGCTCTGGACGCTCTGGCAGGCTGACGGCTCTGGACGCTCATGGCAGGCTGACGGCTCTGGACGCTCATGGCAGGCTGACGGCTCTAGACGCTCATGGCAGGCTGACGGCTCTAGACGCTCATGGCTCGCTGACGGCTCTAGACGCTCATGGCTCGCTGACGGCTCTGGCTGCTCATGGCTCGCTGACGGCTCTGGCTGCTCATGGCTCACTAACGGCTCTGGACGCTCATGGCTCACTGGCGGCTCTGGCAGTCCTGTCTGGCTGGCGGCTCTGGCAGATCCTGTCTGGTTGGCGGCTCTGGCAGATCCTGTCTGGTTGGCGGCTCTGGCAGATCCTGTCTGGTTGGCGGCTCTGGCAGATCCTGCTGGTTGGCGGCTCTGGCAGATCCTGTCTGGTTGGCGGCTCTGGCAGATCCTGTCTGGTTGGCGGCTCTGGAGATCCTGTCTGGTTGGCGGCTCTGGCAGATCCTGTCTGGTAGATCCTGACTGACGAATGGCTCTAGCGGCTCCTGACTGACGAACGGCTCTGACGGCTCGGGACAGACGGGCGGCTCTAATGGCTCGGGACAGACGGATGGCTCAGACGGCACTGGGCAGACGGATGGCTCAGATGGCGCTGGGGAGACGGATGGCTCAGATGGCGCTGGGGAGACGGATGGCTCAGGCGCTGGGGAGACGGATGGCTCAGATGGCGCTGGGGACGGATGGCTCAGATGGCGCTATGGAGACGGATGGCTCAGATGGCGCTATGGAGACGGATGGCTCAGATGGCGCTGGGGACGATGGCTCAGATGGCGCTATGGAGACGGATGGCTCAGATGGGCTATGTAGACGGATGGCTCAGATGGCGCTGGGGAGATGGATGGCTCTGGCCAGATAAGGTGCACTGTAGACCTGGTGCGTGGTGCCGGAACTGGAGGCACCGGGCTAAGGACACGCACCTTCATGCTAGTGCGGGGAGCAGGGACAGGGCACACTCACCTCTCAAAGCGCACTATAGGCCTGGTGCGTGGTACCGGCACTGGAGGCACTGGGCTGGAGACACGCACCATAGGAAGAGTGCGTGGAGGAGGAACAGGGCTCTGAAAACGCACTGGAAGCCTGGGCGTGGTGTAGGCACTGGTGGTACTGGGCTGTGGCGGGGAGGTAGCGCCAGAAATACGGACCGTGCAGGCGTACTGGCTCCCTTGAGCATTTAGCCTGCCCAACCTTACCTGGTTGAATGCTCCCCGTCGCCCGACCAGTGCGGGGAGGTGGAATAACCCGCACCGGGCTATGTAGGCGAACCGGGCACCATGCGTAAGGCTGGTGCCATGTAAGCCGGCCCGAGGAGACGCACTGGAGACCAGACGCGTTGAGCTGGCCTCATGACACCTGGCTCAATGCCCAATCTAGCCCTACCAGTGCGGGGAGGTGGAATAACCCGCACCGGCCTATGCACACGTACAGGAGACACCGTGCTCTCTACTGCGTAACACGGCGTCTGCCCGTACTCCCCTCTCCACGGTTAGACTGGGAAGTGGCGGCAGGTCCTCTACCTGCCCTTGGCCCACTACCTCTTGGCCACTACCTCTTAGCCCCCCCCAATAAATTTTTGGGGGTCTCTTTCGGGCTTCCAGCCACGTCTCCTTGCTGCCTCCTCATACCACGCTCTTGGGCTCTGCTGCCTCCATCTCCTCACGAGCGCGGCGATATTCCCCAATGTGAGCCCAGTGTCCTTTTCCCTCCAATACTTCCTCCAAGTCCATGAGTCCTGATTTCTTGGCCGCTGCTCAAACTTGCGCTGCTTGGTTCTGGATTGGTGGGTGGTTCTGTAACGGTTCTCTCTCTTCCTCTCATCCGAAAAGGAGGAGTGGTGATTCGACCAAGACGCAGCGTTGTACTTGACATAATGAATTTATTAACAAGACAAAACAACGAGACAACTTGAATAAACTAACAAATAACAAAACGATGTAGACAAACCTGAACGTAAGAACTTACATGTAACTCGAAGAACTCACGAACAGGAAAATTACTACATAAAACGAAACGAACAAACAAACGAAAACAGTCCCGTATGGTGCAACATAGACACAGACACAGGAGACAACCACCCACAAACAAACACTGTGAAACTACCTACCTTAATATGATTCTCAATCAGAGGAGATGAAAACCACCTGCCTTAATTGAGAACCATATTAGGTACCCATTAACCAACATAGAAACAGAAAACATAGACTGCCCACCAAACTCACGTCCTGACCAACTAACACATACAAAACTAACAGAAAACAGGTCAGGAACGTGACAGACCAGACGTAATTTCTCCAAAAGTACGATCTTTTTCCCCATGTGCAGTTGCACACTGTAGTCTGGCTTTTTTATGGCAGTTTTGGAGCAGTGGCTTCTCTTTGCTGAGCGGCCTTTCAGGTTATGTCGAATATGGACTCGTTTTACTGTGGATATAGATATTTGTACCTGTTCCTCCAGCATCTTCACAAGGTCCTTTGCTGTTGTTCTGGGATTGATTTGCACTTTTCTCACCAAAGTATGTTCATCTCTAGGAGACCGAACGCGTCTCCTTCCTGAGCGGTATGATGGCTGCGTGGTCAAATGGTGTTTACTTGCGTATTATTGTTTGTACAGATGAACGTGGTACCTTCAGGCGTTTGGAAATTGCTCCCAAGGATGAACCAGACTTGTGGAGGTCTTGGCTGATTTCTTTTGATTTTCCGCATGAATGTCAAGCAAAGAGGCACTGAGTTAGGTAGGCCTTGAAATATATCCACAGGTACACCTCCAATTGACTCAAATGATGTCAATTAGCGTATCAGAAGCTTCTAAAGCAATGACATAATTTTCTGGAATTTTCCAAGTTGTTTAAAGGCACAGTCAACTTAGTGTATGTAAACTTCTGACCCACTGGAATTGTGATACAGTGAATTATAAGTGAGATATTCTGTCTGTAAACAATTATTGGAAAAATTACTTGAGTCATGCACGAAGTAGATGTCCTAACCGACTTTCCAAAACTATAGTTTGTTTAACCTCTTAGGGATCCCTTAACGCTCGAATCCCGTTAGCGTGATAGATTTGACAACATCCGGTGAAAATGAGGAGCGCCAAATTCAAACTACAGAAATATAAATATTTAACATTCATATAAATACAAGTGTAATACATCAAAATAAAGCTTAACTTCTTGTTAATCCAGCCACTGTGATTTCAAGAAGGCTTTACGGCGAAAGCACACCATGCGATTATCTGAGGACAGCGCCCCGCATACAAAAACATAAAAAACATTTTTCAAACCAGGCAGGTGCGACACGAAAGTCAGATATGGTGAAAAAATTGTCTATTTATTTGGCGCGTTTGATTCAGAAATACACCGGTTCCAACTCACCCAACATGACTACAAAGTATCTAATATGTTATAATATCTAATATCTAATCTAATATGTAAACTTGGTCCAAACATTTCAAACAACGTTTCTAATCCAACCTCAGGTACCCTAAAATGTAAATAATCAATCAAATTTAAGACGGAATAAACTGTTTCCAATACCAGAGAAAAATAACACGAAGCGCGCTCCTGTTCACACGCACCAAAAGACTTGAGTCCATCTGAGTGACACATGGAAAGAATAGGACTACTTCTTAATTTCTCAACAAAAAAACATCGAACAATTTCTAAAGACTGTTGACATCTAGTGGAAGTCATAGGAACTGCAATCTGGGCCCTAATAAATCAGGTTTTACATAGAGGAGCATTGGAAAACACAATTGACCTCAACAACAAAAAATTCCTGGATGGATTGTGCTCGAGGTTTCACCTGCCAAATCAGTTGTTTAAGGGCTTGTAAGTAAACATTTCACTGTACGGTCTACAGCTGTTGTCTTCGGCGCATGTGACAAATAACATTTGATTAATAATTATTCAACCAGTTTCTAGTTGTAAAGAAAATTTTCAACCAGTTTTTCCGCTTGTGTAGTGGTCTGTATGGAAGGTTTCACAAGAGGGGATTTAGTGTGAATCTGTTGGGAGATTGAAATGGGTCCTGTGGCTTGTCTTTTGGTCTGGTATGTTAGCACTGGAGAGGAAGCGCCTACCAAGGGCTCTCTGCCATCTTCTCTTAGCTAAATGAGAGGTTCCAGTGATTATTTGTAACACGAACAGTGTCAGGGGCATTCAAACTGCTTTTCCGCAACAGCTGACGAAAAAGTGCGAGGGAGTGAAACAAAAGTCCGTCTGACTCTGTCTGTCTGTCTGTGTCCTGTCTGTCTGTCTGTCTGCGCTTGTCTGTGTGTCTGTCTTGTCTGTCGCTGCTGTCTGTCTGTCTGTCTGTGTCTGCTTGTCTTGTCTGTCTGTCTGTCTTGTCTGTCTGTGTGTGGTCTGTCTGTCTTGTCTGTTGTCTGTCTGTCTGTCTGTCTGTCGTCGTCTGTCTGTCTGTTCTCGTCGCTTTCTCTCTCTGGTTCTCGTTCTCTCTCGTCTCTCTTCTTCTCGCTTTCCTCTTCTCTCTCCTCTCTCTCTCCTCTCTCTCTCGTTGTCTCCTCCTCTCTCTCTCGTTCTCTCTCTCTCTCTCTCTCTCTTCGTTCTCGTTCTCTGTCTCGTCTCTCTCTCTCTCTCTCTCCTTCTCTTTTTTTCTATCTTCTACCGGTGCTGGGTGATGAGCCCCCCACCCCCTCCCTAACGACTGTTTCCCACCATCCGGCAGGGGCCTCACCTTCTCCACCACAGCTTTAACGGTTTATAACCACTTCACCTCACTCTCTCACAGCCCGGCTGCCTGTTTGGATTGGGGTTATATGCCTGCATCTCGCAGTTGTCAAGCCTGCAGGGCAGACCCGATAGCATCGCAGGAAAGACAGCTGTTAGCGTAAGGGAAAGGGGGGGGTGGTGGAGTGGGGGAGTGTGGGCCCAGTGTGCTGTGGCTGACCACAATGGTCAGGCATGGGAACGCTCCAAGAATCTCCCCCAGTGATGTCCATTTATGAGGTCGAAGCACTCTCTGTCGGTCTCCTGCAGTGTTTGGTACACACGATGCGATAGCTTACAGTTTATAGCCTTTGCTAAGTTATGGCCTTCTGGGGCTGAGCGAAACTTAAAGTGAGCTCATGTGTCAAGTCATTTTCACAAAGGACGTGACTTGTGCACACTGCAGACTTTTCGAAAATCCACTAAAGGTATTTTCATCACGACTTAGATTAAAGGAGAGGTAACCTCTGTTTCAGGTCCACTCCTATGAGCACAACATGTTGAAAGGACATTGAAAAATATGTTAAGAAGATGCTGAAAAGATGATTAAAAGAATTGAAAACACATATTTTGGGGTGTGAAAAGACACGAAAACATTCTCAGTGGAAATATTCAGCCATATTGATCACAAAGATTCGCTTATAGACCTGAAATCTCTACAGTTGTCTCAAACGATCCCAATATGCAAGATGCCATTTCTGAACATCAAAATGATCCCAATAATAATATTATATATATATAATTATATATATATATATTTTATATATATGTAACTGAATACAGTATATACGTAACTGAATATACTTATAACTGAAAATACTATATATAACTGAATCTATATATATAATGATATCAGAAACAGTATATATGAATATACTACAATAATGAATACAGTAGCATATATGAATATAGATATCGACTGAATGATACTACATATAACTGCAAAC